>NC_132886.1:41590018-41637518 GCF_030463535.1 Salminus brasiliensis
TGTATACATCTACTTATCAATCAACCAAATCCACGTACCTGTCTATCTGATTACCTGTCAGTCTTCCAAACCACCTACCTACCTATCTCCTATCCCTTCTAGTATGATTCTTGGTGGAAGCTCAATTAGATAGTCCTTTACCGCCAAACTCTATGAAGTTGCTTCTATTATAACGCTTCCCCTCTTCCCTAAAGCTCGTTTTGCAGAACGCTACTGAGTTTAGCTTTTGTAGCATCCAAACTACTTACCTACTTGCCTGTGTATCTACTGTATACCTATCTACCTGCTTATCTAACTGGTTAGCTAAATCCTACACTCACTGAAGGCTAGTAGATGTGATGGAAACAGGAGAGCTGTTGCTGTATTTCACAAAAGTTGTTTTCATGCTTCCATGCTCGAAGCAAAAAAGGGGTTCATGTAGTACTGAAAGGGTTTTTTTGACAGTAAGAATAGTTAATAACTGTTTTTGGTGCTAGACCAAACCCTTTTATAAAGTTCTAAATAGACTCCATATAAGCTCAATATTCTGAAGAACCCGTGTACAGTACAGTATTCAGCAGTTTTGCAGTCAAAGTTCCAGGAACACACAACGGTGTACCTCAAGGTTTGGGTTTAGGGCTGTTTCCATTCTCTTTGAAGACAATTTTTCCAGTAAACCACAGGTTCCATCCAAATATGACTGGCCAGTATGACTGTTCTGGTAAAAATATTTATCTTGTGTTCTGTACATAGCGAACCCATCTTGACTCATGAGATGAGGTAATGCTTGAGACTCTAACCTTTAGCCATGAAGAAATCCTAAAGACTGTGGCACATCAACAGCTGCTGGTTATCTTTGCTGATGATGTTCTTCTGGAACGTCCACCTCCCTAACGTTCCTCTGAAGAGCCTGCAGTGTTGGCACATTAGTGAAATTTTACTGATAACTGAGCCATCTATTCTAAACTGTATTATTGGAAAAGTACAGGGGGATACACTGTGAAGCGTGACTGATTACTCGTTGATTTTTTTCTTTTTCATGTCGTTCTAAAATTCTGATAGTAAGTAATAGTTTATTTTATTTGCAGATGAAGTGAAAATACATTCGAAAATGGATTCTAAAACCAACCAACAAACTGTATGTGCATATTTGCTGAATAAATAAACGTACATATTTATAAGTTCAAGTAGAAATCCAACCTTTTTTTTGTTTGCTAGTTTTTAATATGGATTATTGAGATGTAAAACATATTCTTAGATTAAATTTACGGTCCTAAAAAGCGCTGATGTTAAAACACATTTCTGAACATAAATTAATGAAATGAGAACTCGTGCAGATGCCAAACAATGTTTTATATATGGAGTATAAGAACATTCAGTATCAAACACGTGGCTGAGTTTCAGTGCAAAACTGACATTTTGTCTGACGTTTTGTGATGAAGATGACTGTGGGGTCCAAAGTACACTAGAGAAAATTCTACTATTTGACATTCTTGTCAAATTTAATACATTTTATCAATTACAAATTATATTAGCAGTGAAACAATTTGAGTGAAATCTTTGAAATCAGAGTTGCTCAGTATTTGGTGGTCGTTCCAGCTCCTGCTTTACTGGCAGTTTGGGTAAAAGCCTCTAACGAGCAGATTAGACCCACCTGAGAGTTGCCTGAACATGAGCTTCAGACTCCAAGGCGAGACACATCTCACCTCTCTGTGCAAAGCCATCGACCCAGTCAGCGTCTTATCTTCACTTAAACTAGAATATTTACTCTGAAAAAGAGCAGAACCTTCAACAATTCATCTTCAGTTTACATGTTAAACCTTTATTTATTTATTTATTTATTTATTTATTTTCAATTACTTTACGTCAAAAATGTAAAACCTTCTATTAGTTTCCAGGTTTGAACCAGATTTTTACATGTGCTCTCAAACCTGTGGACCCCGCTATATTTAATCACACTAAGGTTATTAATTCCAGCTACAAAATGTAAAAATAGAACCTACAACAGAGCAAAAAGTGGAAGTAAAAAAGGAGGAGACCAACAACGTCTTCAATAGTCAAGTACGACAACAATAAGAATTCAACACACTGTACATTCAGGAGTCCGGATCAGTGCGGTTATATCTACACCATCCAGCTACAGGCTACAGGTCCTTCATTCTCAAACCTTCATCCAGGCACGGGTCTGCAACGCTAGGCTGATTGGGCCTCACCACAGAGAGGAGTAGTTGAAGCGCACTCGGAGCAGGTATCTCATACGGGTTTGAGCTGGGTTATACACCACAAACTCGTTATACAGCAGGGAGTATCCTCCACCCTGGCCCACACCAGTCTTCATCCCGGGACCCATGGGCACGGTGGCACCATCCCTAAAGAAGAGGAACAAAGAGAGGGGGAAAAAGGGTGAGTGCACTGATCCAGTATGTATTCACTACCATCCAGTTATTTTTTATCTATTTCATTTGATGAGCAAAAAACCCAAAACAAAAAAACCCCACACTTACAGAGTGACCGAGTTTTTAGGGTCAGGACTGGTCTGTCCGAGACCTTTAGTGCTGTGTTTCCCAGAAGGCAGGTTGTCAGCGTCGTAGTTTGCATCCAGCAGCTCATTGCAGTCACCAAGAGCGACCTGTGGGAGGGACAAGAGAAACACTTAAACACTCAGGCTTTGGTTGAGATTGCTTTTGTTACCACAGTTTGGGCTCCTACTGACATCCTAGTTATTATTATTTTTATAATCCTAAAATAAAAATAATCTGAGATCAGATCTGAGTTTTAAGTTTTATGGCAGAATTATTAGAGTTGTGGGGCCCAGTGTAATATCTTTCCCTGGGAGCGTCCCAGCAGGTAAATCCAGGAAAAAGGAGAAACAAGAGCTTCTCATTCTGAAGAAAGAAAGTAGTGAGATCTTGTCAGGGAGCTAGTCTAAAGAACAGAGCTCGGTTCCTCCAGGGTTCTCCTGGACGCCCCCCAGTCCAGCCAGCACAGTGTGGAGGATGTGTTCAACTCCATCAGCAGCAGCAGCAGCAGCAGCTCACCTGATTTACCACCAAACCAGGTGTTGATCTGAGGAGAACTCTAAATAATACTAGACTCCATGAGGAGAACTTTGGAGATGTTCTAATGATGAACACAGTGATGGAGAACCTCACTGTTCTTTCATGAATTTCATGATGACCAATAGAAATGCTCCAATACACACTCCTCCTCTCAAGTTGCTGTTTTGGAGGATTTTGGTCAGCTCACCTCGCTCAGCAAGAGCAGCCCGATGTTGTTCTTCTGACTGGTGAAGCAGTAATTGGCACTCTTGGACGACATGTCAGCGAAGTAAATGCCCTTCCCAAACTACAGAGAAGAGAAATGCACAGAAATGAAACCCTGCTTATAAACCGCACTACCGAACCTCAGGTCCCGAGCGCAGAAGCAGAGATACGGAACACCTAGATCCACGTATTTAAGTCAGAGCTGCTGCCAGATGTCTGGGTTGTAGAGTAGGTGTGCTCTCACCATATAGCCAGTAACTGGAGCCTCAGGAGGAGCCACTCGAAGACCCTGACTCAGGATGCCCACCCAGTTAGAGAGACGGGACCCATGCCACAGCAGCATCCTTAGAGTAAAACACACACACACACAGTTATTACGACACATGTCCAAATGTTTGTGGACGCTGTAAGAGCATCAAATATTTAAAATATATATTTTAAATGTTCTGACTGGTCTGATATTTTGAGAGTAGAACAATCAGAGCTGTTTATTATTAAATCAAATGTTTATTAATATAAGAGGCTACAGACTTATTATATACTTTATTAAATACCACACAAAAACATGGCGTTGGAGTTGTGGTGTTTGAATCACACTCATGCTTAAAAAGGTACCTGTTGTGCATCTGGGTAAGAAAACTGGCCTTCTCTCCTTCTCTGTCCACTGAGAAAACGTCCAGGACGCTCATGGTGTAGTCACTGTGGGTGGGTGCGTGAGTGGACTGAAGATACTTCTCAATCACCTAATAAACAAGAAACACAGGAGAGAGAGTTGGGTGGGTTACAGTACTGCATCTCTCTCTTCTTGATTTTACCTAAATGAAGTCATTTGGAGCGTTATCTATTGATCCATTCATAATGACACTACAATGCTCAAATTTCTCTGGGTGTCCAAACTTTTGCATGGTGCTGCTTATCTTTTCTACACTCTGAAATAGTACAAAACAAAAACACACTAATCTTAAAACGTTCAAAAGAAGGTTTCATCTTGAACTTATTTCTATTTCGCTACTTGGACAAAAGTATTGGGACACCTGCTCCTTATTCATTGTTTCTTCTGAAATCCAGTCTTAAAAGGGGTGCTTTTGTTGGACTTACTGTCTCTACTCTCTCTGCTCAAGAGAAGAAGGCTTTCTACTAGATTTTGGAGGAGCATTGCTGTGAGGATTTGATAGCCTTTGATGACAGGAAAACCAGAGCAAAGCTAGACGTGTGTACCTTGAACTCGTGGCTGTCAGGGGGCAGAGGCTGCAGCTGACACTTCAGGGAGTGGTACTGTCTGTCCAGAGGATGCTCATCGCTATGGCAACTTGACTCCACCATCTTCACTGCTATCTGTATATCACTCAGAGCCTGAGAGACAGACAGAGATGTACGTGTGACTGAAGTATATGTGGATGATTTATGATTTATGGTTATGGTAAGTGTTCTGTGGTAAGCTTGAGCTTCAGCTTCTTCCCACTTTACCTCCAGCAGTGCTATCTTCTCCTTCAGCTCCTCCTCAGTACGTATGAGAGGGGGCGTCCGCAAACTGGAGAGTGGAAAAAGTAAATTACAGAAAACGGTTAACCTCTGAAACAACATTTATTACTCAGGTATTACTTTACAACTGATTCTTCAGTATCCACTTTGAATTAGTTAGCATGGCCAATTAAATATTTATCATTACTGTGAATTTTTCGGCATCCACTATGATACTACTGTGCAAGTTATTAGACTGAAGACCCTTACGGATGAAGGTGTTTCAGCTTGTGTGAGCTGCTGTTCACTGATCGTACCCGAAGTCGTGGGGGATTCGAGTGTAAAACTGGTTGCAGGCCTCCAGGAGCTGCTTATTGCTGCCTTTTCTCTTCACACACTCCTCAATCCTCTTCAGAGAGGCATAACCAGCTCTGATCTGCTCAGCCGTCAGCTTACCTGAAAACCACAGAGGGGTCGTTTCAGCACCCGAACAACGATTCAGCAACGCACTACTGTTTAAAAAAACAGTCTCTGATTTTACATGTTTACAGAAGCGCACTCTAACCTAGAGGAGCTTTTTTGGTGTCGAACTTCATCTCGAGCACACACTCCTCCATGGCTTTAAGGTCACAGATGAGCTCCAGGAGAGACTGCACTTTGATGTCTAGTTGGGACGGCTTCTTCTGGACAGGACTGGAGAGAGCAGGTGTGTTTTCCTCCTATGAAAGAAGCAGAAATGTGTTATTATGAATGGATTGATGTTGGTGATCCCAAGCTTTGACAGATACTGGGGTTATTCTTGTGTTTCAGCCTCTTAACAGATTCTCTGACATTCACAGACACAGCTCTCGTCCTCATGTTGATCAGTAGCATAGGAGCAAGCCTAGGTATCTCATGTCTGGACTAATGAAGCAGTGGGCCCATATCAGAGGCTGAACCTTTTGAAATGTTCAAATGGATCAAACTGCTGGATCAGTCTTACTTTGTCATTGCTGCTGTAGTCCATAAACACCAAGTCATATTTTCCAGGGACTTTCTCAAAGTTTGCACGATCCGCCCACTCGTTCTTCGTCTTGTCTAGAAATCTGAGAAACAAGCAGGAAACACACACACGCACGTAATACATCTCTAAACCAGCTCAGTTAGCAGTGATTGTCAATCTAGTCTATCTGTAAAGAAAATCTTACTTCTTCTTGAAGATATCTTTAGCTTGAGCGAGGTCTCCACCACATGACACCAAACTGTTCTGTCCAACCTTTCCCACTGTAGAGAACATCATCATCATCATCATCATTAATAATAATAATAAAAAAAATAGAATGTACAGTCGAGCCAAATCGAAATCTGCTTCTTTAGTTTTACACTGGAGATAAAAGGCTAATGATGGTAATAAGTAAGGCAAGCTGATGCAGACTAATCATGGGTCTAAATCATCCCACACTCTCCTTAAGCCATGTGGAGGTGTTCAGTATCTCTAGCAGACTTGATTCTGTGGTTTCTGACACTGTATGACTCACTATTATCTAGAACATGGACTGAATACTCAGCATAAATGGGTGGGGCTAAACTGCTGTAGGCTGAGTGGGTGGGGCAAAACTGCTGTAGGCTGAGTGGGTGGGGCTAAACTGCTGTAAGCTGAATGGGTGGGGCTAAACTGCTGTAGGCTGTCGGTTGAAACCCACCTCTCCCCCACCTCATCCACACACTGTAGGCTTTAGCGTGGTCGTCCTGCAGCAGCTGGATCAGGTAGTACTTGTTGTTGTTAAACTGGAGGTTGGTCTGAAACACAGGAGATTCAGTAGATTTGAGTTTTGTTTTTTTTATGAGTGAATATTAATTGAGTAGTTTATTTCTCCATTCTTCCTTACCTGTATCTTTTTTAATGGATAGGTGTGTGTAAACATAAAGGCCCATGTTATATTTTTTGAGACTATTTTATATATTATATCCATTGTTAAATATGCTACACCTTCTCCTCCGTGTTTGACAGACAGTTAGACAGCTGTCTATACTAGATACTACTGTTATACAATATAGTATATTATAATATTATAATAAAGAAGATACTTAAAGTAGATATTTATAGTGTTTATAGTATATGCTATAATATTGGGTCGTGGGGACGTTCAACTGTAAAATTAAATAAAATAAAAACTAGGATAAAAATATTTAATTCTCACCTGGTTTAGCATGACGTCATAAATGTCACTCCCCTCACTGTAGACATGAGCCTGTAGCGGAACAGGGGGGTGGAGGTCACAGAGGAAACCAGTGGAATATTTAGAAAAGAACAAACACACTATCACACTGAAGTGCTCAGTCAGCTACCTTTCCCAGTTTGGACTTGCATTCTGAATCCACCGGGGCCTTCCCCTTCATCACCACCGTCTTCACCACTTCTACAGCACACACACACACAGGTGAGAATCAGCTATTACTGTTACTGTGTTCCTCAAGAGGAAGACTGGATCAGGAGAAACCAGTTCAGGCAGTTGAGAGTAAAAGTTCAGCAGATCAGCTGACTGGGAGTGCATCAACTTTTGCAGAAGACTGTATATTACTATAAATAGTCGTAATATTCAACAAAGGATGCATTTTTTTATTATTTAAATAATAAATTAAATCAAATGTAATTATTTGCCAAAGTTTATATATATTTACAACTGCATGCATAAATAACATTATTTGGGCTGCATTTATTTTGTTTATCATTGAAATATATAGAAATATTTAATAATCTCTGAACTTATTTTAGCCAAAATACAACTTTTAAATGTAAAAGTTTAAAAGTTCAAAAAAAAGAATCGTCGTGTCTCATTTTTATTCCAAATCGACGATCATAAACTGAGTTTCAGAACTGAGGTTGTGCAGAATGTTACAGCTGTAAACACACACGGCTCTCTCTCATGTATGGTGACCTTTACTGTCCGTCTCCTCGGAGGGCGTGGCTTTGGTCTCTTTCTGGCTCTTCCCTCCCCTGCGCCTCTTCTTCGCAACAGGAACCTCCTCCTCCTCCTCTTTTTCCTCTTTAATTGGAACAGCATGGGTCAGCTGGGACCCACCCCCTCCATTCACATCCTCTGTTGGGAGAAAGGCCAGAGTGTGTGTAAGTGTGTGTGTGTGTGCACGTACCACCTTTATAACCTATATGTGTTCGACAATGTCCTCCGCACCTACCTGTCTTCACCGTGTGTGAGCGGATCTTCCTGCGGTATTTCGTCGCAGAGTTAGTCTGGGTCATCTTCACAAGGTCCACCACGTATCCCGGGCCAAGCTGCAGAGTCACCGAACTGTCCCCGGCTCTGACCGCTGCGTCCAGCTGGGAACACACTTCGGATGAATACGGCTCCCACTGTCCGTCGTCAGTCTCCCACTGCCACACTGAAAACAAGCAGAAAACACCATCATCATCATCATCATCATCATCATCACCAGCAAAGCTATTACAGGCTATAATAGTAATCTAGAACAGTGGACCATCCCTGGTTCTGGAGAACCGTGGGCCTAACGTAGTATCCTGTCACTTCTTATAGAAATATTAATACAGAAATGACTGTCGATCCTTCCCATCATTTCTAAAGGACCTGCTGACGTGGTGTCCGTCTGAACGGATGACAGTAATATTGCGCTCGGAGCATCAACTCACCGGTCATTTCAGCAGGGGTGCACAAACTTCTGCAGACTAGTTTATCGTAAGATATGATAATTGGCACCATTTTTTAAATTTACTTTCAGGAAACATTTGTTAAATATTAAAATAGCCTGGGGGGAAAATGGAATTAATTACATGTCCAAAAGTTTGCAGACACCTGCTTTTGGAGTCCAGGGAGATAACAGGGAGTCTGCTCTCCCTTTGAAACAGTAACGGCCTCTTCTGGAAAGGCCTTGCACCCGATTTTGGAACATTGCTGTGAGGATTTGATGTAGGGCTTATTAAAGGAGCTAGATAACAAACAAAAAAAAGTGAGGGAAATCTTTTTTTGACATCTCTTTAAGAACTGATAAAAATGATTAATATTAATTCAATATTAACTTCAGATCATTATTATAATTATTACAGGACTCACTTATTACAGAGATATTATACAGAAGAATTATACAGAAGGTTTTGCTGTTTAGGTCAGGGTGTGAGGAGTTAGGCATGCAGTTAGCTCCAGTGCTAATTGGTGGCCATTCACTTTCATTGCTTGTTAGCTAGCTAGCTACAATAGCATTGAATCTTCTATTAATTTCCATTAACTTCACCCACCAAACACGGTTTATTAATACGACACTTGTGTAGATAATTCTTTTTTATTTTACTCAACTTTTCCCCTCAGCTATGTTAAAGAATGAGCTGATGATAAAGCGCGGGTTAGCTGTTAGCTGTTAGCGGTTAGCTGCTACCTGAGTCTGACTTCGCGCCTGATTTCGCCCGCGAGCTTCTTGTTCGACGCATGTCGTCTTTAAAAAAATGATATTATTAATATTTTAACTTCTATTTCTTCTCCAGCAGCCAGAGCCTAAAGCTAACGACCGCCTTCCTGGTGAGGTTGGCGCCGGAACGTGTTACAGTCCGCTGTGTGTTTCCGCACGGCTTTATTTTGGTGCTGGGCCGGTGAGGGTCCATGTGACTGGGCGATGGAGGAGGCTGTGTGAGCGGTGACGGTTCTCTGAGCTGCTGCTAGTTTTCAGGCTCCGAAAGAGGGGGATTCATCAGGGTCAGGGATGTCTGCTCTGCTGTGCCGGCTGGTTGGTGCTGGTTGGAGGCGCTCGGCTGCTCCTCCGCTCAGAGACACGCTGCGGGTGAGTGCCAGGGTCCTACAAACACCCCCTACACCCCTACACCCCTTCTTCATCAGGGGCTTAGCAAAGCATAAAGCCCTCCTGACTGTCTGATTTATACACACGAGGCTGCATCTGTTAGAAAGACCGAGTCGAGGTTAAATAGATAAACAGAGAAATTACTTTATTAATATTAATATTAATATTAATCCCAGAGGAAAAGCCACACATCACAGCAGCACAAGAGTAAAAGCAGTGTGAAAAGCCAAAACAGCAGCAGATACAACTGAAAAGAAAAGAGAAGAAAAAGAATGTATAATAAATATTATAAATAAATGATGACAACTAAATACATACAAGCATATGCATGCATGCATTATACTGTATATCCAACTTGTTGTCAGCAGAGTAGGACCTATCGGCTCCATGCTGCCTAATAATGCAGGTGTGGGCTAGAGGGGTATAATAAAGCCCCCCAGCATTGAGGAGCTGTGGAGCAGTGGAGGAGCTGTGTTCTCTGGAGTGATGGTGGTGGAGGAGCTCCATCCAGTACTTTTGGGTTTAGATGGGGAGGATGAGCTCTTTTTAATACCCTTGATTTCACAAGAAACAATGAACAACGACCGGCCCTAGCTGTGGCGCCCGGGAGCGGTAGGGGTGAGGTGGGGTGGGGTGAGGTGAGGTGGGGTGAGGTGGCTCAGCTCAAGGGCAGAAGGTGTTCAGTAGACACCAGCAGCAGTAGACTTTATTGAAAACATTAAAATTAAATACATTAATTACATACACGTCTTATTTATTTATTTATATATATATATAAAATATGTGAACTGAAGCCAAACATACTCTCACACACGCTATGAATTATAGATAATAGGTAAAACTTTTATTATATTAGTAATATTTTGTCATTAATACGTTAATAAGTTATATTAATAATAATATTAATAATAATGAGTAAATAAAAGCGGGGGGAGAGTAGTCTGAATTGGGTTCCGGTTCGGTGGACCGGCTCACACATCGAACTCACTCCGCCAGCCGCGAGCGATTCCAAGCCTGCGCGCGCCGCATCAGCCGCCGGAGCTCAGTTCGCCCCATGCGGCGTCTCGTGCGGGAGCCCGTGCGCCGGCCCTCATCTCTGTGCGCTCGCTCATCCAGTCAGATGACGCCCTGCAAGAGCGGCGATTGGCTCGTGTCTCAGACCTTCCCCGAGGTGACTGGTGGAGTGACTAGCACTCAGTATGTGACCTCTACAGTGAGCTTCCTCCCGCTCCGGAAGTGAGAGTGTAGGTATGGCGGTATTTAAACCCCCGTCAGATTGCAGCGCATTTCGATGACGGTGGGTTATAATCTCAGCGTGGCTCTTCGACGTTGTTTATATTATAATTAATTAATTCATCACAGATGTTCATTATGATGGTTGTTTATTTTGAGCTGTGTGTGACCACTGTGTGTAAAAATCGGAGAAAGCTGGCGAAGAGGTTCTCGGGAAATGCTAATGTGCTTGCAGTCATTGGTGCAGAGGGAGTGACGTCAAGGAGACGTATATGTCTGGGATGGTTTGTTTTGTTGTTTGTATTTTTTCATTTAAAAAACGTAAGCTTAAAATGTAAGATTAGTGTATTGTACAATACTGAATATGATCAGTACAACTACAAGCAGCAGCAGCAACAACAATAATAATAATAATCATAATAATATTTGTTTACTTTTACTATTGATGTTAGTTCATCATATTCTCGTCATATTGTTGTATTTATAGTTATTTATGTATTATCTATTGATTTATTGCTGCATGTTTTCTTCGCTCAGTGTAAGAGTGCAGCAGCTCAGGTCCAGTCTGAGTTCCTGGAAGGCTCTCCACACAGAAAACACCCTGGAGTGACCAACCTCAAAATGCTCCGTCTGCCCGAGGCCCTTCAGACAGGAGCTCTGACACTCATACACAGTGAGTACATGAACACTAATTCTGGGAAGTCTTAATAAGGTTCTGTATATATTATGACTTTCCTAATAGATCATATACCCAGCATGCATCCTGACTGAGAGTAGACACATTTACCCCAGATACAGTATTAGTTACATTGGTCACTTTGGCTGGTGTACCTTTTAATGAACCAGCTGGTTATGGATAAATGAATGCTCACTTATTAACTTTATTATTATTATTATTATCATCAATAACACAAGTATCTCTCTTGTGTGAATGTGTTCGCGGCTCCAGAGTCAGAGTTGAAGGACTTGTCTGAAAGATCCCGCAAACTAAAGAACTACCTGTGGAGCCGTAAGCGGGCAGTGGAGGCCCCAGTGCTGAGGGAGAAGGCCATGGTGCTGGAGAGGAAGTGGATGGAGAAGGAACTACAGAGCGGTGAGGTTATATATTAACGTGATGATGTGATTATTACTGTGGTTGAAAAGCTGGTCATCCGGGTGAAAAAAGCTGGTGTGTTTTTTTTTCAGTTCTTTTAGCATGACATTAAGCTGGTCATACTGGTTGACCGGTTTGGTCAAGCTGGTTATAATGCTAGACCAGCTGCTGCTAATCCTTTTCATATCATATTAGTCACACTGGTTGACTATCATGGTCAGCTAATCCATCAAACTCAAATGTAAACATACCCTATGCTGGTCAACCAGCTGAACCAGCTTCACCATGTTGGGCTGACCAGGCTGTTTTGTTCAGCAGCCTCAAGTATCTCCGAACACGTCTGGGCTGATGGACTGTGAACTTTAAGAACTGGCCACTGTAGTCTGTGAGTGATGCTGATGCTGATGCTGATGTTTATCCGTGTTGTTCAGATGGAGGTGACGGTAGCACCATAGAAGCTAAAGTCAGGAGGAAGGTTTTGTCTGAACTGAGGAAGGAGACGTATCACTGGATGCCCCTGAGGTGTCGATAAAGTTCTCGCTGTTATTTCACTCTTCTGCCGGGTGTGTATCTGCTCTTCCTCACTGCTTCTTCTCTGTGGTAGGTATGATGCAGAGCTGGCCGTGGTGTACATGGTTGCCAGGCTGGCAGGTGGCTATGCTGCGGTCATGAGAGCACTTAATGAGGTACCCACTCGCACAAGCTCATGTGTAGCCACAGTTTAGTGGAGCTTATACCCCACCAATTAGCACTAGAGCTATACTGTAGCTAACCAGTAATAGAATCTTATGGCCCACCACTTAACATGCAAGCTTATACCAACACATCTACCATTGGATCTACCAATAAAATAATAATAAACTCCACCAATTAGCACTAGAGCTACAAGACTAAGGTTGCTAACATGTAACTGTAGCTTATACTCCACCACTAAGTAGTGAAGCTAAGAGCCTACAGTAGCTAAGAGGTTTATACTCCACACATTTAACAATGAAGCTAACCAGTAATGCAATCTTATGGCCCACCACTTAGCATGCAAGCTTATACCCACAGATTTACCATTAATGGAATAATAAACTCCACCAGTTAGCATTGAAGCTGTGAAGCTAATATAGCCAATGAGTAATGGGCGCTGATGAAGGTTTTCTACTAGATTTGTTTAGATGTTCTCCAGCTTTGTTTCATATTGATCTGACGTTTCTCCATCCTTTATGAATACTGATCGTAAATTCGATCCTTCCAGATTAAGAAGAGAGATCTGTTGTTTGCTCCTCGCTCTCTGCTGGACTTCGGCTCGGGCCTCGGCACGGCTCTCTGGTGAGGATGACGTGTCTTGAATCTGTCCTGCTTTGAAATGCCAGTCATGCCTGAGCTCATATATTCCATAGAACCTATAATCACCATAATTACAGTATCAGTTATGTTACACAACAAGATTCTTGTCATCACACATTCCAAGCTTAGACAGCTGAGACCTTAGGGCCAATAGTGGCAGCTTAGGAGAGCTGTGGGTATTGAACCCACAACCCTGTGATCAATAACCCACAAATAACCCCTCTGTCAGTGTAGTGTGACTCTGTTCTTCTCCACTCTGATTCGGCTTTTTAGGGCCTCAAACACACACTGGGGTGACTCTCTGAAGGAGTATGTGTGTGTAGACGCCTCGGGGGCGATGAACGCCCTGGCTGAGCAGCTCCTCAGCGGTACGTCTGTTTACTTTAAGGAGAATCTGATCTACACACACACACACACAAACACACACATACACAAACACTTCTGCAGTGATGCTGATTACAGTCATGTCGTTTGACCAGGGGGCAGCGAGAGGGCTCCGCTCATTAAACACGCCTACTTCCGGCAGTTCCTCCCCGTCTCCCCAAAGGTGAGTTCACACACATTCACGCTCACAGGAAGTCATAATCCTCCTGATATTTGGTAACTCTGGAAATGTGTATGTGTGTGTGTGTGTGTGTTTTCTTTACAGGTCCAGTCTGATCTGGTGGTGGCAGCATTCTCTTTATCAGAGCTGCCCACCCAGAAGGAACGAGAGGACACGGTTCTCACACTCTGGAGGAAAACCAGCTCCTACCTGGTAACTGATTACTTCTAACATGTATTCTGATGCACACACTGATAAACAGGGCCGTCTCTGGTTTTTGGGGGGGCCCCTGCAGGACCCTCAGCTCGCTCCAGAGTCCAGTAAAAGGTACAGCACTAATAAACCAAATCAGCGGTCACAGCCATTCATAAAAACAACCTTGAGTGTCCTATTTTACACAGCAACAGTCCTACTGCTTTAATACTGTCATATACCTCCGCCAAAAAGTAGTTCCACTGACGAGTTCCGGCTCTGCGATACTAACAGTTCCAAACCAGCCGGACCGACTGAGTGGAGGTGGGTTAAGGTAGCTGTGGAGCTCTGAACACGGTCCAGGATCACTGCTGATCCTGTAAGACTCCCCTCCTGCGGTGCGGAGAGAGCCGTAGAACCGCCCAAGTATCCAGTTCAGCCAGAGCCGTCATTAATGAGGAGCGCGAACGCTGGCGGAGATACGACTGGGAGCTCTCGTAACTCTCAACATGCCGTCTGCTCACGCATGAAGCCCCGCCCTTTAGCAGAAAGAGCCAATCAGCTTGCTGTTTATGCTGAGAGAGGAGGAGGGCTCAAGGCTGGAATCAGCTAAAACCAGCTGAAAATCTGGTATTTTGTAAATACAAAACAATACATACTTATAAATAAATAATTAAGACATGTCACTATATCAGTGATTTAAAATACCTGATTTAAACTTGTGTGACTACAAATTACTGCACTGCGGCGCTGCAAAAAAACAATAAAGGCTGTAAGAGTAAAAGTAATTTGTAGTCACACATGTTTAAATCGGGTATTTTAAATCATTAATTAAAAATATTATCACAAAAATCAGCAGAGTTAGAGCCCTTCTTAACCAATCAGATTGTGAGGTCGGAGCTAACTGTTGTATAATAAACTAATAACTACTTCTTAACCAGTCTAGCAGTCTAAACAACAACAATAACAATAACAACTACATGCACTACCATTATATAAATATATTAAATACAAATTAAATTGATGGTATTGCCTGTTCTCTTTTAGGTCCTGGTGGAAAATGGAACAAAAGAAGGACATCAGATATTAATGGAAGCCAGAAACACATTACTGAAGGTATGGTTACAAAGCATCGAAGCTCCAGTGCTGAACTTAAGAAGCACCAAACATGACTAGACTGATTCACATTTGGGGGGAACGGGTAACATTTTTCACTAAATATGGCTGTAAGCGTGTCCATGAGCTTTATCAGGTTCTAGAGTTAAAGAGTTAAAGGTTCCCAGAAATAGTTCTTGTGCCAAACAATGCCTGAAAGTCCACTTAAACAGTACCTCAATGAGGTTCTGCGCGACTGTGTGACGACCTCAGCATTTCCACTGAGCGAGACGGGCCGTGCTAAAGCCGCAGTAGTGATGCTGGATGAGCCTGGTAGCCGGGCCGGGGCGTGCTGACGCCGCTGTAGCAATGCTGATGAGCCTGGTCGTGCTGCAGTTACAATGTTGGACGAGGCCCATAGCCACAGTAGAGCTGCCCAGGCATTTGGAACAAAATGCTGGGGTGGATTTTTACTTCCTGGTCCTGAATTTTTTCATATCTACATAATTGAACAGACCTAATCGTCCGACCCAAACCATCAGGAAAAGCCCAGATGAGGAATTCCAGTGTACATGGTTTAGCTCTGGAAGTATAAAGTGTGTGTGTGTGTGTGTGTGTGTGTGTGTGTTGAATAGTCTGTAATGCATCTTTTTCTGTGTGTTTACAGAAGAAGGAGAAGGTGGTTCATGACTCTCGGAAGCCGGTGGTGTTCGCTCCTGTGCGTTGACTTAGCATTAACACCATGTTCTCCTGCTCCGCTGTGCCCCTGCCTTGCTCTGTGTAACGGTGCTGTCTGGCTTGTTTGCTGTGTTTTCTGCAGTGTACGCATGAGCTGCCGTGTCCCAAACTGCTTAATCAGCCAACGGTGCCCTGCAACTTCCTCCAGTCCTACTGGCCCCTGCCTCTACCTGGGGTGAGTCACAGGAGCTCATTTACATATCTCCACCCATGTAGACAAACACATTATTGCCCCGTCCATTCATACAGCAGCTCAGCTCTTCAGAGTGCTTCTTGGATGAGGCATAATACAGCTCTATCCAGTACTTTTGGGGTGAGGTTGGCATGAGTTGGTATCCAAATATTTTAGTCCCTAAAGCTCGTCTGCTTCTCTACCTGCTCAGAATGGAGAACGGGAGCAGGAGAAGTTCAGTTATCTCATCGTGGGCAGAGAGGAGGAGCAGAGGGAAAAGCTGGGGGAGGGCGAGCTTGTGCAGTGGGGCAGGCTAACCTCTCCGGTCCACCGCAGACCCAGACACGTCCAGTGCCAAATCTGCTGCTCCACCGGAGAGCTCAAACAACTTGCAGTCACCGCCCACCATCATGGGAGGTACAGTATATTGCGCTTTCCTATATTCACTCATAGCAACCACATAGCAACCAGCAGATACTTAACACCCTAGAAAGCATCTAGAATAACACTGCAAACGCCTAGCAACACCCTAGCTACCATTTGGAAAAACTCAGCAAACCTCTAGCAACCATCTGGAATACCACAGCAAACCCCTACAGCAACACCCTGGCCACGTCCTTGAATCCCATAGCAACTGCCTAGCAACACCCTAGCAACCATTTAGAATAACACTGCAAACGCCTAGCAACACCCTAGCATCCATCTAGAAAAACATAGCAAATGCCTAGCAACACCTTAGCTACCATCTAGAATAACACTGCAAATGCCTGGTAACACCCTAGAAACCATCTAGAAAAACATACAAATGCCTAGCAACACCTTAGCTACCATCTAGAATAACACTGCAAATGCCTAGTAACACCCTAGCAACCATCTAGAATTACACTGCAAATGCCTAGCAATCATCTGGCATACCACAGCATCCCCTACAGCAACACCCTAGCCACATTCTGGAATCCCATAGCAACTGCCTAGCAACACCCTAGCAAACACCTGAAATACCATCACAAGTGCTTGGCAACACCCTGGCAACAACCTAGAATAACACAGCAAACGCCTAGCAACTACTTAGGAAATGCTTAAGCGCCAAAGTCGCTCTATGTAGTTTTCAGGAAATGTACTTTTTAGTTTTTAATTTATAGGATTTAAATAAAACCTTTCTGAGCTGCTTTTTCACATCAGATGTAGATTTATTTTTTTATTTACAGGAAATTTAATTTTTACATGAAAACAAGATGTGCACAATTCTGTAATTCTGTCTCCACACATTGCTCTTCACTGCTGCTCTTCACATTTACATAAAAAATTCCAGACGTTAGTGTAGGCAGGTAAACGCTTTAATAGTGAACCAACCTAAAAGTCTGTCTGAACACTGTTTAAGCTACAATTTCCTGTTTTCTAATGATGGAATCTGGTTTGATCTGATCTAACGTTAACAATCCACGCTTCCAGAGACATGTACCGCTGTGCCCGGAGCAGTGACTGGGGAGACCGGCTGCCAATCCTCTCCAAAGAGGACGACACCCTCACAGAAGAGCCATAATTTACAGCTGACCTGGAGGAACGCTGATGGAGAGGCCAGCGCTGGGACCCTGACCAGGTCGCTGGTTATTTTTACAATCACCACTGATGGGAATACTGCAGCTGGGAGGAACTCCTGATGGGAGTCCGAGCTGAAAGCTGCAGAAGAAGAATATGTGGGTTAATGAGGAGAGCACATTGCATATAAACGACTGTACTGTGGGAAAACAGTGGCAGTTTAGTCCTAGTTTCCTAGCTCAGTCCTCTGGGACCCTCGGATGGTCTATAGTTTGCTCTATCCCAGCTGCATCACAAACTTCAACCCATGGATAGCAATGGATAGATCAGGTGTGTTGTGGGGATGGGCTGGAGCTCTTGTTTAGTGGGCTAAAAGATATGGATTTGGAAGCAGTGGTCTAAGGTCTTTGGACATTTGGACTGGTGACTGCTCCAGTCCAGTCCTTGAGGATCCACAGAAAGACCATATTTTTGCTTTATCCCAGGCCACAATACACCTGCACCAAAAGCAACATGAACTGAACACCTGGTGCAGGTGTAGTAGGAGGGACAGGGGAGAACTATGGACCATAATGGGGCCTGGAGAGACTGTACTGTGCAAAAGTCAGCATAGCAACCACATATTAGCTACCTGGAATACCACAGCAACCACTTCGCAACAGCATGGTAACCATTTGGAACATACACTGTATGGACAAAAGTATTGGGACACCTGCTCATTCACTGATTCCTCTGAAATCATGGGTATTAAATAGAGCTTTGCTGGAGTAACTGTCTCTACTGTCCAGGGAAGAAATAGGCAAAGGGTGTTCTGACTTTTGCACAGTACTGCATCTTGTACAGTATGTTTTTTATGCTTTCTGATCACACATTAAAGCTTGGATAGTTAATTTAAATGGATTGTCATCTGAACCATTTTTCACAACCCAGGTAGATTTGAAATTCTAGCGTTTGACGATCTCCCGCAGGGCTGAGGTTAAGTCCGGGTACTGAAACTGAAACCCAGACTCCAGAGTCCTCTTGGGTATGACCTTCTGACCCTGCGTGAGGATCACCGCTCTCTCAGAGCCCAGCAGGGCGTCCATGAGGAACCCTGGGACGGGGAACAGGGTGGGCCTCCACAGGAGCCGGCCCAGCTCCTTTGTGAACTCATAGTTGGTGTTGAGCGCTGGAGCGACCCCGTTAAACACCTCTGGGTGTGTGGAGGTTGTGGAGGGTGTGGTGGGCTCCAGGGCGTGGAGGATAATTCCAGCCAGATCTGAGACATGGATCCAAGGAAACGGCTGACGGCCAGATCCCAGAGGACCACCCAGACCCAGCCAGAACGGGGTCAACATCTGCTTCATAGCGCCGCCATCCCGTCCCAACACAGCACCTGAGGAGTGAAACCCAGAGAACACTCAGAACACAGAAGGTTCTTCACCTAATGGTGATGAAGACGCTGCCTGATGCCTGAGACACGGTTCTATCAGAGTTCTGAGAAGAGCTCGGCTCTAGAACCTGCTTTTAAAATCAGATCATGATTTGATTAAAATGGTGGAGGGATACATGCTGCCTTTAGGGTGTAGTGCTGCTACAGAAAGTAGTCCCTAAAGAGAACTGGATCAGTTGAGATTCTCCACTGAGGGCTAAAACTGAGGCTGTGGCTCACCTGGTCTGATCACCACCTGTCTGGTGCTCTGAGTGGCACTCTGAGGCAGACGCCCAGCCTCCTCCCACTCCTTCACCAGCCGAGACAGGAGGTCGAAGGGCGTCCACTCGCTCTCCTCTGTGTACTGGTTCTGGAGGCTGGGTTTGTAACAGGCTGTAAAAAGGAGAGATGACCACGGTCAGAAGCTGGAGACAGTACCAGGTCCTGCTGAGTCAGACCACTAACACACACTCACCCACTCCTGTGACCAGGACCCATGAACGCGGAGGCGAAGGTGAGGCGGCGATGGCTTGAGCTAAAGTTCTCGTAGTGTCCACTCTGCTGGAGAACAGGTCCTTCTTATAATCGTCGTTCCACCTGTGGGATCAAAGGAAGGTAGGCTGGTTTGCGACGAGCTCGTTAACTCTGAACAGCTGTTGGATGCTGCTGTGTTTCATTGCAGCTGTTTATAATATAGCCAGTGAGAGAGGAAGTGCAGAGCATTGAGGAAACAAGTAAATCAGCTTAAAACATGAAAACAAGCTGAAAATTAATAAGAAAAATAATGAAAAATATTTAGAATTAAAATCAGAATTTGTGCGCTGACGGACCATCTCAGTGGGTTCATGATGTTTTCTCCAGCCAGGTTTACAGCCCCCTCACACGGCGGGAGACCACCTGATTTAACATCAGCCTGCAGAGAAGACACAGGAGAGAAACTACTATACTACTATATATACACTATAGTGTGTGTGTGTGTGTAATATATAATATATATAAAAATATGCAGTGTATGGATGATTGCACAATGATTACAGTATAGAAGCCCCCTCAGTGATGACACGTTACACACAAAATCTTAATAAATTCAGTCAGGGGTGTGTGTGTGTGTGTGTGTGTGTGTGTGTGTGTGTGTCAGTGTCAGAGCAGGGAAAGCCCTAGGTCTGCTTAAAGATACCCTTAACCGCCTGGTACAGTTAGATCATACCCATGTGATCCTGCCTGGACCAGGTTGTCTGGAGATGATGGTGACATCATGACCTTTGTTCTTTAGCAAACGGGTGAGTTCACGCCCCACAAACCCTGATCCTCCCCCTGCAGAGATACGGTACATGGTAAGACAATAAGACCAGATCCAGATGTAAAAATGTATAGTAATGTAATAAATTACTTTATAATATGTTTATAATATATATAATACAAAGTTTCTGTGTGACAGTGATGATATGTACTATTATTATTCTAACATGTATACTAAATTATTACATTACAACATGAATATGTAGTATTATCATAGCTTACAGCTGACTGTGGGACACGCCTACATGGATAATATACAGAGGAGAACATCTACATGATGTTGTAGGTATGATGAATAGATATAATGTTGGAATAATTATGATAAGTATTATCTGCTTATTAAAAATGCGTGCATATGTAAGAAAACGTGGTCACGTGGTCAAGTTCCTTCTGTGCGCATGCGCGCCTTTGGGACTTACAAAACAGTTCACCTCCAGCGCTTTAAGGGAGCTAGATTTGACCTTCGGGGCTGAATTAAATAAGCATGTGCCGGTCATTCATATCTGACCCTAAACACACACAACACCTTTAGAATGGCCTAAAACAGGGTCTGCAGTTCAGTGCAACAGAGCAGGACTGTCATCATAGATGAAGCTCATCAATAACATCACAGCCACGTTCACGAGCCCCGAATCGCTCAAATAACGATTCGTCGATTAAACTCACCGATCAGGACCCTCATTCTGGCTCTAGCAAGAGATTTCCCTTCGTTCGAGTTTAGTCTGAACAGTTCAAGCCCATATTTCCAAAAACATGCTGGAAGAGCTGCGTGGATTTACCACGTGACCGAGGTGGGCGGTGAAATTAAAAATAAAAAACACAAAATTATGTCAATTAGACTTTTTTTTACCGGTAATGTTCCCAAATTAGCACGCGCGGCGCAAGAATATAATATAATACACCAAACCATGCGCTATTTTTTTTTAAACTGTAAAACTTTGTGAGTTGTAGTCCTGTAGCTGTGTTTCAGAACTACACATCCACCAGGGCAATGCGGAATCACTTCGACAAATCAGAGCCTGTCTCTTCATCCGGGCATTGTGGTACGCTGGCTTTAGCGCAACAGCTAGCTAATTAAAACAGCGACAGCTAACTAACTTAACGATGTAGCTCTTTGAACGTAAAGTTATACATTTTATGATATTTTATTTATATACATTACATTTTATTATCAGTGCAAATGACTTTAGTACATGAATGACTCTAGCTAGCTTAGCTAAACGCTAACGTTAGATAGGCGGGAGTGGAGAGTTCATGGGAAGTGTAGTTTTTTTAGACAATAATTGGACTACAAAACGGAGAAAAAAAACTTTAATAGCGCGAATACAATATATTTAATCTGAATTTATGAGACGAAAAATAAAAAGAGAAATTTGTTAAAGGCGAGTTTAAAATTTTAAGCACAAATGAAGGACATGTCCGGTAGCCATGATGGTAAGGGTATTTTTTATATATATTATTTTATTTAATTAGATCATTTACGTGATGATTATTAGGACTGTGGAATGTTTTTTGGATCTTGATGTTATTGTTTAGGTTTTAACGTTAGGAAACGTGTATTCGTGCATGGCTGTACGTGTAAAAATATAATAACTATAAAATAAGAATGACTTTCCTTTTCTTTAAAATCCTGTCGTTACATGGATATGTGGTAAAAATAAATAAAAATCACGAATCATCTTACTATAAAATAAAGCCTGTAAATATAGAACACATCGGCGTAGTAATTCTTATTACGTTAATTAAAAATAATAATAACTCGTAAGAATAAATATGAATAAATAAATACATATATTATTATATAATGTATAAAAGCACGCATATTTAATAAATCTAATAATAATTTCTGTCGAATGTTTTGCCTCTGCTGTAGTTAATGATCAGAAGGAGGAGTAAAGGTGGAGGGGTGCGATGAGCACGTGGTTGATAAGCTGATAAAGCTCGAGCACATGGGCTGCGGCTTTCTTTCTTCCTTTACCTCGCGAGGACAGCAGACGGCGGGCAGCGCGTGGGCTCACACTTTAGCGACAGCTTATCTTATTTATTTCTTTTTTAATCACGACTTCATTAGGTTGGCTGTAATTATTAGGCAGTTAATCCAAACCTGGGCCTTTTATTTTTTGTTTAGCTGTTAATGCACTAATAACGCTGTGCTAGAAAAGGGGATGTTAGCAAACACCGCAGCACGAGGCGAAGCTAATGGCCTGCATTGTGCAGGCCGGAGAGATCCTGAATAACTGCACGCCCTTATTGGATCTCTGAAGGCTTTTACATGCGTGCATTCCCCCCTTTTTTAAGCCGTGCTTTAAATATCAGAGCCGCAGTAGAGCTGTGCTGAAGCCCCCTCTGTGCAGAGGAGCTGCTGGGTCGGGTCAGGCCAGGCCTCTGGAGTCCTGTGGAGAAGGCGCGATGGTAAGAAGCTGGGTATTAAATGTGGGATCTGTTCTGTACTGGATCAGCAGGTGCATCCATCCATCCACCCACCCATCCAAACCGAGCTAACCGCGTCCAGATGTGTCGCAGTTCTGCCTGGCTGCTGCTGCTGCTGCTGCTGCTGCTGCTGCTGCTGCTGCTCGCACAGAAGGCTGCACAGAGCCCCAGTGGTCACAGGGCTGACCTGAGCCTTGCTGGGTCCAGTCAAGCCCTGTAAAACCTCAGCTCGGCCTAGTCTAGCTGGCTGAGTCTCGTGGTGCTGGTTTAACCACGTGCTGCTTCATTAAGGGTAGTACTTAATGAAGCTTGTTGCTGAATTAGTCTGTAAAGCACTGAATTAAGCCTCATACTTCTGGATTAAGCCACTAAAAACTAAGTAAGTCAGGATTTGAGGATTTTAAGTAGTCTGGAATTGGGGCTTAATTAAGGGTTCATAGTGGGACATTGCTGGGTTTAAGGCATGTAATGCTGAATTGGGCCTTCCAGCAGTAAATTGAGTGGTGGTGTATTAAGCTCTATAAAGCTTCATAGAGCACTAAAGCACTGTCTTGGGGCACATGATGATGATGATGATGATTACTTGGCCTTTATTTATTAAAGGTAAGGTAAAGGTGCAGGTATTTGTCACTGTACAGTGTACAGCGAAATGTGTCCTCCGCATTTAACCCATCTGGTAGTGAACACACACTCACACACACGTGTTAGGGGCAGTGAGTACACACACACCCAGAGCGGTGGGCAGCCAACTCCAGCGCCCGGGGAGCAGAGAGGGTAAAGGGCCTTGCTCAAGGGCCCAACAGTGGCAGCTTGCCGAGCCCGGGAATCGAACCCACAACCCTGTTATCGACAGCCTGGAGCTCTAACCGCTGAGCCACCACTGCCCACAATTAGTATGGACTCGAGCCACATGCTCTTTTAGCACTAAAGGAAGGGTGTGCAGTACTCACCAGTGCTGGGCTTCAGCCACAAAGTTTAATTTTGGCAGTTTAATCTGGTGTCTAGGCTTGGTCCCAATCCACTGTAGGTACTTCTACACTAGTTTCCTTGCTCCAGTGTTCTGCTGTGTGGCTTCACCATGACTAGATGAACTGCAGCTTTATAATTGCTGCTTTCTAGGAATTGCTTAATCTTGCACCGCCGTTTGATCCTGTGTCTCCGTCTTGATGGACGTTAATGCTGTAAAGGGTTCTGTTCCGTTACTGTGGGTGGATGGTGGTTGTGAGGACGCTGTGCGCTGGGTTGGGTGGGTCATGGATGGATGGATGGATCGATGTCTCTGCTGGTGAGATCCTGAAATGATGATTTTTGCAGTCCGTGTTTCACCTGACTGTCATGATTACACTCCTACTGCACTGATCAGGTCTGCAGGTGGAAAGAAATGCCGACGGTTTCAGTAGAACCTCATTAACGCGGTTCCTCTCGTGGTTCTCTTGCAGGGTCCCGCTGCAGTTAACGGTCTGAAGGTGAGTTTTCCTTTCCCTGAAGGTGCGTCTTTCGGATGAGCTCCTGTGTCTGTCAGTGTTTCACCTGGAGGTCCGGCGATTCTTTACATGCCCTGAACGACCACCTAGTACAGGTTCGTTTCTCCAGTGCACTTTACAGTGTAGTGTGACCCCCATACCGGCTCTCTCTTTAACAGGGGACATCAGAGACATGAAGGTATGTATTCTGGGTGGTGGTGATTTTTTTATTTTTATTTTTTTATTTTTTTAACGACAGCTTATTAATAACTAAGTAAATCATGTTAATAGCAATATTTTTTTTTCCATTGTGAATGAACTGCTTGTTTTGGGCTTAAGTTTTAAAATAAAGTTTTTAACTATGAAATTGTATGCTGACTCATTACTTCCTAGTCCCTAAACTGAGCCTAATCCTAGTCCGAGGACTCACCCTTCCTCCATCAGTCCCACAATCCTCCTCCTGGTGGAATCGCTTGAATAATTCTTCTGTCTGTGGTTTAACCCAAACATGCCCGTCTCTATATGTACTCGTAATATGCACTGGTCAGCCATAACAATAAAACCACTACCAAGTGAGGTCAATAACACTGATGATCTGGTCAAGGGATGGGTCTACATATAGTAGTCAATGAGTGAACGGTCAGGTCTTGAAGGTGATGAAGCAGGAAAGAAAAATGGACAAGCGTAAGAATCTTTGACAAGAACCGAGCTGTAATGACTGGGTCAGAACATTTCCCAAACAAATGTCAGAACAATCCCAACAGTGACTGGGTCATGGGTGCCCAAGCCTCTCTTTAAAGCTCATGTAGGTCCCACCTCACAACATGCAGACCTTCTTAAAGGATCTGCTCAGAACGTCTGAAGGGGTCCAAATTCCACAGGAGAGACAACGTTGGGGCTGGTTGGGGTGTGTCTAAGCTGTGGCTGAGTATAGATGGCTATATTGCTGTTCAAAAGTTTGGGTTGGCTAGGTGTTGGTTATATTCAGAGAACACCGTTCCTTCACAGCTCAATGCTGGGGGGGCTATATACCCCTCTAGGCCATGTCTGGCATTAGGCAGCATGGAGCCAATAGGGTCATGATGTTAATCAGGTCTGGAGAGTCCTATTCTATTGGCAGTACTTTTCTACGGGGACTAGACAAGCTGTGTGCATTTGCACATCTGTATCAGCAATAGTGAATGCATTTATTAGAAGGAGTGTCCACAAACATTTGGACATAGAGTGCATCAAATTCATATCAAAAGAAGCTTAACTTGATTTTATTTGATTTCAGTCACAGATATTCTAATTAACACACGATGCTCTTCCACAGCGTGGCCTTATAAACGCTCCCGGAGTGAGTTCGGCTCACGCTAAAATCGTAAGTGGTGTTTTTATCGTTGCCGTCAGGAGTTACGAGTCCTCACGGAAGATGAGCTGCTCATAAAGCTCTGCTCCGCACATTCACACCCAGCTTGACTCATTCAGTTTTATTGGTATGCCAAATACGGCCATGTTCAAACAGGCTAATCTCATGCATATGCAGTCTATAAAGCTCTGAATTAAAGCCCTGATACGAGCGCTAGGACGCCGAATACCAGCTGTGGTCCAAAGGCTGGGGACGCGGTCGACCTCCTCTCCTTTTCTTAGATTCCAACCAGGTTCTCGGCCTTTCTCTTTGTCTCTGGGTGGGATAGCGTTGTCGTCCAAGTGTGTTGCACTCCAGTGGTGGTGTCCGTTTAAGGTGATGTGGTGGAGCTGCTTCATGCGTCTTGGAGGAAGTCTGTGCTTGCCTTTATCCTCTCAGCTCTGGTGGTGTTGCAGAATAGGACTAGCCCTGGCTAAAGGGTGGCACTGGACACAACTAACTGTACATGTAAGATGTTTAATTCATGTGAAAATCAGCTACTATTCAGTGACCCAGAAACGGTTCCTCCGTTCCCACAGTTGGTTCAGCGTTCTGATGAGCACGTCTTTCCAAAATCTCCCACAGCTGATCAACTGGACTGAGATCTGTTGACGGTGAAGGCCAGAGCACAGAGCATCGTATCCCCTAGTGGTCTTCAATCCTGCTTCTGGACAGCTACCTTCCCACAGTTTGGATCCAACCCCTGATCCGCCTTGTTTGGAGACCCCTTTGCATACCTATCACACCACCCAGTGACCCCTCATGCCCTGTGGAAGGAGGGCATGGTCATTCTGGAAGAGACCCGCCCATTACGATAGAAGTGCTTTATCAGGTGATCAGATTAGTGGCCCTTTAATTAACCAATTACAGCTGGAGTAAGTACAGGTTGTTGAGGTCCATTGAGGATCTCAAGTAGCCAATGAGTCTTTGAGTCCTTGTTGCTAAGCTGTTCCTATTGTTTTCCAATTTGCTATGGGGTTGCTAAGTGGTCGCTATGGTATTCCAGGTGGTTGCTAGCGCGTATCGGCAGGCCCTGGCTGCAAAATGTTTGAGATCTCCTGGTTTAGATGATGTTCCATGCTAGGTGGGAGGGGTAAGAGTAAACTCCAGTGTTTTATTGTATTTCCTTAAGCATCTCGTCTCGGTCGGCCTGTGTTACGGAAGTATGTCCCTGGACTGTCCATCTACTGCTCTCTCTGTTTTAACCTCTGTGCTGGAGTCAGGGGAGGTCTTCAGCTTCAGAGCCGCTTTCTCACGCCCGACCTGCTCAGCCTTCCTGCCGTTAGAGTCCAAGGCTATGCCCTCAAACAGTCGAGCCATAAATGCAAAGCCGTCGGCTCGAATGTAGGAGCGTCCGGCGAACGTGTAGAGCACTGGGTTAGCGCTGCTGCCGATGAAAGCCAGGGCGGAGGTCACTGGTCGGCTGGACTGCCCGATTTTCTCCAGCCTGTGTGGAAGGGAAGAAGGGAAGGATAGAGGAGAGGTGAGATGTTGGTTCTACTCTGGTAAAACCGTCCAGTTTTGAGTTAGTGGACAATCCAACCCTATCGTAGATGTTAAACAGCTCAGATTCTACATTTGCTCTGTTCTGATTCTGAAAGAAGTCCAATAAAACATTTTAAATAAGTTTAATCGCCTCCATTAATACCTCTGCTACACACTGCCGCAGGAACAACACCCCGTATCACTGCAACAGGAGTGGGTGGGGCTAAACTGTGGTAGGCTGAATGATGTCACAACCATGATGACTTCAAAGTTAAACTGTTTTTGCTGTTTTCTTACCCCATATTAGTAAGAAAGCAGGTGCAGTTTCCATATTTGGACTTTTTAGTGAATGTTTTTAATTAATTAAAAAAAATATAGGACATTTAATCCAACCATGTGACTCGAAGTTAAAATCCACCTACTATGTGTAGCTTTACAGTAAAAAAACAAAAAAAACAGGTAAAATATAATTAACAAAATATTTTTCATTTTGAGACTTTTCTAAGATGATTCAACTCATTTCTAGTCATTTTAACTACAGAAAGTGTTTTATTCTGTTGGCTTCTATTGGATTTAAATATGCAAATTATTCAGAAAATGGAACACTTTCAGCACATAAAATTACTTAAGTAACTTAAGAAAAAATGTCTAGAAATAAGTTAATGAATCGTATAGTCTTATAATAATCTCAAAATGAATATATTTATTGAAAAGATTATTTTTTTACTGTGTAAAAAGGGTGAGTTACTTTTTTCTACACCATAAACATCGAGATCTTTTAGGTAAGCATGATGATCTCCTCAGATGATGTCTGCTGTTGTGTATTTCTGCTGGCCTGTGGATGGAAATCATAAATGCAGTACATATTTAGAGATGTATGGAGGACGTTACGTACATTTTCTTGAGTTTAGAGTTCTCTTGTGCGCAGGCAGCCACCACCTAACAAAACACAGAACCGAGAAACGTTCAAGTCTTTACAGTAAACCTGAGATTTGATGTATGTACATTTAAATCAGTCAAAATACAAAATATATATATATATATATATAAAATTAAACCCATGTTTACAGCCCCTGCATCCAGCAAAGCCTCCTCACCTGCACAATGTTAATAACGTGGTAGGGCAGCCAGAACACAGCGAAGGTCACCACGATGGCCAGGATCAGCTTCTCGCTGCGGACCCTTCTCTTGAACCTGGTCCGTCTGAGGCGCCGCAGGATGTACATGTAGCTGCTCAGGATGATCCCGTACGGGAGCAGGAAGCCCACCGATGTCTCCGTCATGAACTGGAGCACCACCTGCTCAGGTAACATATCAGAGAATGGTCAGAGACCGAAGTCTTCACTAACGTCTACAAAATGTTTTCTGGAAAGGTGAACCACACCGCATCACACTCTCATAATGTCTCCATAAAGAAGACCTAAGTCCATCTCGCACCTTCATTACGCACCTGTCCGGCCTATCAATCTTCTAATAGATGCTATTAATATTATTATTATTACTTTACTAATAACTATCATTATTACTTTATAATTCCTACCATTGCTGCTTAGCAAATCTGTCTATTATTATATCTGTTCTCCTAAGCCTACAGTTCTGCTCTTGGTTCTTGAGTCTTGGTTCCTCCTAAGGTTCCTTCCTTCAGTTTGTCCTGCACTTGCTCTTGCACTTGGGATTAGATTAGATTAATTAGGTTAGATTTTAATAATGGAAAATGTGGGATTTAATAGATCTTGACATTACACTAGGCCTCTGTCAGTCATAAACATTTGTTGTAACATTTAAGAAGTTTTTAAAAAGTAAAGATCTTTCCATAATCTTACTACTACTCTACCGGCAATTAGCGCACCCTTAAATGTGTGCTAAACCGATCCCTAATTACCCTAAAACATAATTAAATGAATTCCCCAAATGCAGTGACTACCAGGCTAATGTAGCTAGCTGCTCCATCAACTAGCGCGCTGCTAACTGCGTCTAAATCACCACAGACTCTCCTCACCCCCCGTGGAGGTGTTCAGAATCTCTAATAGACTCATGTTTGTGGTTCCCGACACTGTATGACTCACTATTATCTAGAACCTGGACTGAGGTACCAAACAGAACTAGACTCAGTGGTAGCCGCTGAGCTCATTTCTCTGAACGTTGTCTGTAGCACATTAGCACAGTGCTAACCTGTGGGGTTACGCTGCAAAAATGCTGAGGCTATCTCGGCGGGTCTTCTTAAATGTAGTTTAAGTATTTAATATTAAATTTTTTGAGAGAATATTGTAAGATTATTTCACTTATTTCTCATGGTTTAAGCAGTAGTTCTTGAAAAAAGCTAAAAATGCATACAGTAGCTAACACAAATGCATAAAAGTGCAGTAAAATGCAGGGTTTTGGACACTAAAGACTTATTAGACATATTTATTGAGAATTCTGCTAGTTTTTGTGTTTAAAACTATGTTTAGAATTAAATATAAAATAGAATTGAAGTTAAAATATGTGTAATTGGATAGACATTATGTTCAGGTTATATGTTTTATGTTATGTACACATGTACTATGTGTGTAGTGTGATCAGTTAAAATAAATGAAAAAATATATAAATATTCTGCCAATTACACTTTTAGTACATACATGACTTAAAACATGTAAAATGTGCCTAGAAATAAGTATAATTTTAACTCTAACAATCACCTTAAGTTCTATTTTGATTATATTTAAGAAATCTAAGCTTCCACTGCTTGCTTGTTTTATTAATGAAGGTACATTTAAAACCCTGTATACGGCCTATGTCCCGCCGGCGGGCCAAAAGTGTTATTATCAGAGAATAGCCCCACCAGTCTGTACAGAAGCCCCTATAGTTACTGGGTAATACACCTTAGTGTGTGATAAGCCCTGGAGCCTGTCAGTAAACCGAAGTACGGCAGGTAAGAGAGGTACGTACGTAGCTGGTTACGTTGTGATTGTGCACGCAGACCAAATTCTGTTTCTCGTTCAGCCGTTCTTCCCTGAAGATCAACGCCGGCAAGGCCAGAGTGAAGACCAGCAGCCACAGCCCGGCGAGGACGGCCAGGACGTTCCTGCGACGGGTGAGGGCGTTTACGCGGTGGGGCCACAGCACGGCCACCAGCCTGTGCAGGCTCATCAGCGTGATCAGCATGATGGAGGCGTACATGTTGGTGTTGCACAGGTAGAAGAGCAGCTTGCACATCACTCGGCCGAACACCCAGCACTGCTTGGCCAGGTAGATCAGGAAGAACACGGTGAGGCACATGATGGCTCCGTCAGCGCAGGCCAGGTTCAGGATCAGTAGCGTGGTGACCGAGCGCTTGCGGGCGCGGGCCAGGATGCTCCAGATGATGAAGAGGTTGCCCGGGACGCCTAGGAGGAAGACCACGACCAGGATGAAGGTGCTAATGATGAAGGAGATGTCCCGGGACGTCTCGGGGCTGGCGGTGCTCGTGGCATTTTCTGGGCTCATTGGGACGGCCTATGAAGGTAAGGTCAACTTTGATTGGTTAGTTGTTGTTATAATTATTGATTAATGCAAATTCCTTGTATTTGAATACACTGATTATCCATAACTTTCAAACCAGGTGAAGTGAAGAACACTGATGATCTGGGTCCAGCTGCTTCTGTCTGTCGAGCGTGGATCTACATATTAGGCAGCGAGTGAATAGTCAGCTCTTGAAGATGATGAAGGTGATGATGAAGCAGGAAAGAAAAATGGACGAGCGTAAGAATCTGAGACACTTTGACAAGAACCGGACTGTGATGTTCTAGACAATGACTGGGTCAGAACATCTCCAAAACATCAGGCAGGTCTTGTCCAACCTCACAACTTGCGGGACTTACAGGTTCTGCTGCTAAGATTGGTCTTGGTGCCAGATACCACAGGATATCGTCTTGTGGAGCCCATGTCTACAATGGTCAGATCTGTTCTACAGGTGCCAGATTACTGAACACCTCCACATGTGTTAGAAATATATTATACAGAGAGCCGCATAAGCCAAAGTGTGTATGTGACATTCTTCATGTTCTTCATGTACCGAGAACCCTATATATGGTGGCAGATCTTGCATCTAGGGTTTTAGAAACCACATTTCTCACCTTACCAGTTATCTATAGTCTCAAGCTAAGACAGGGTAGGGAAGTAGGAACCCTCTCAAACGTCCTCTTCACACGCACTGTCTGTTCCCTGTTGGTCTGTAAGGCTGTTATACACACCAGAACCCCAGTGAGACTGTCTGTTTGTCTGTGACTCTCCCTCTCTCCATAAACAAATATCTAAATGAACTTAAGAGAAAACCTGTGAATCCTGACTGACCACGGAAGTGTGTGTGTGTGTGTGTGTGTGTGTGTGTGTGTGGTTTTATGGCTTGTGCAGTTCTGCAGGCTGTGACAGAAGTGCTAAGATATTTGCTGCTCGCGCTCCTCCAGCAGTCAGCAGTACTCCAGAGATACGGCAGGTAAAAACATGCCAGGTTCACAGTCCGTTGCTCATATCCTCTGATGTAACAGAGCATGTGTGCCCATCCTTAAACACACGAGAGCATGATTTATTCCTGGCCCCAGGCGAGGTGATTAAAGAGAAAGTTGACGGGTGGGGCCTCCATGAGCATCAGAGAGCCTTGAGTCGCTGCTTCACTGGTTGTCCTTCCTCTGAGAACCTTTGGTAGGTACTGACCACTGCATACTGGGAGAGAACGCCACACAACACCTGCTTGCTGATGTTTTGGAGATGTTCTGACCCAGTTGTTGTCTAGAACATCACAGTTTGGTTCCACACGTCTCAGAATCTTCAGACTGTTCCCTTGCTGCCTAATGAAGATCATCAGTGTTCTTAACCTTGCCTGTTAGTGAATTTGAAGGTTATTATTACTCAGCATCAAGGTATGGCTGATAATTGTATACCCCACTTAGCAAGGGGGGTTTGGAGGTTTAGAGGGTTGATGCGAGAAATGATAGAATGATAGAAATAAAAAGCTTAGTTGAAAGAATTGATGAGGAAGGGGTAGGTTGGAGGATTTGATAAAGATGGGTTTGGAGAATTAATAGGAAAGGGTTAGTTTGGGGGGTTGATTAGAATGGGTTAGTTTGGAGGATTGATGAAGATGGTCAGTTTGGGGGATTGATAAGTATGGGTTAGTTTGGGGGATTGATGAGTATGGGTTAGTTTGGGGGATTGATGAGTATGGGTTAGTTTGGAAGATTGATTAGGATGGGTTAGTTTGGAGGATTGATTAGGATGGGTTAGTTTGGAAGATTGATGAGGATGGGTTAGTTTGGGGGATTGATGAGTATGGGTTAGTTTGGGAGATTGATGAGTATGGGTTAGTTTGGAGGATTGATGCGTATGGGTTAGTTTGGGAGATTGATGAGTAAGGGTTAGTTTGGGAGATTGATGAGTAAGGGTTAGTTTGGGAGATTGATAAGTAAGGGTTAGTTTGGGAGATTGATGCGTATGGGTTAGTTTGGGAGATTGATGAGTATGGGTTAGTTTGGGAGATTGATGAGTATGGGTTAGTTTGGAGGATGATGAGTATGGGTTAGTTTGGAGGATTGATGCGTATGGGTTAGTTTGGGGGATTGATGAGTAAGGGTTAGTTTAGAGGACCAGTAAAGAAGGGTTGGTATGAAGGATTGATAAGTGAGGATATTATTGCAAGATTGATGAGAAAGATTTAGGATTGATGAGGTTCAGTGTGAAGGACAGAATAGGAGAATCGATCCAGTGAAGTAAAAGAGGAGTGATAATCAGCAGTTACTCACCAGCATGACTGTGGAGGGAATGTGGAAGATGCAGTAGTTAATCAGGGAATCCCGAAACGACACGGTACGACAGGGTGAGATGGTCTCTCTCTCTGCAGTCTCAGTATCTCTCAGTTCACCTCCTGGTTGCCATTTTCTCTCTCTCTCTCTCTCTCTCTCTCTCTCTCTCTCTCCTTTTCTTCTCCTCTCTTTTTTGATCTCCTATAAATAAACCTGTTGTCTCTGTTCTTACTGGCAGACTGTTCTGTTCCCCTGATTTCGGCACATGGCTGGCTTTGCCCACTTCTTATAAAGTGAAAGCTTTTACTACCCCACACAGGCTGCAGCATGCTGAGAGAGAGAGAGAGAGAGAGAGAGAGAGAGAGAGACGTCAGTCCTGTCTCCTCCTCCTCCAGCCTCTCCTGCTCTGTGATCAACTTTACTTTTACAGTAAAAGACAAAAAAAGGCCCCCAAAACGTTATTTATAGATATTTATACGCTTAAAAATATGTTTTTGGTTAAGGATCAACTGTATATAGAACCAGAATAAGAACCATTTAGAGATCAAGTTGTCTCTTTGCCTGGTTAAATGGTTCTTCAAATAAACCATTTAAAGAAAATGCTTTTGTCTAGCACCAGGAACCACCAGGTTCCACTACTAGCAGAATCATTTTACCATGCTATACAGAACCTTTTTTTTTTTTTTGCATTAAGGTATTTGGATCAGACTCAGCATCAAGGTACTCAAATAACCGGATTGGTTTGCTATCAGCCCGTACTCAGCCATAAGGTACTTGGGTACTATCAGATATCAGACCATGCACAGCATAAATGTAGTCATGTCGGATCAATATTGTCTGATACTCAGCCTTGGATCAATATTGGATCGATACTAAGTATTAAGGAACTCAGGTACACAGATCGGATCAGTATCAGCACATGCCCAGCAGATCGGTATCAGCCAATAGTCAGCATTAAGGTATCTGGGTATTTGGATTGGATCAGTGTCAGCCAATACTAGTAATAATAGTCTTAAGGTACTCAGGTTTTCTGATCGGTGTCAGCCAATACTCAATATTAAGGTACTTGGGTACTCGGATCAGTATCATCCTATACTCAGTATTAAAGTACCTGGGTACTCGTATGGGATCAGTATGGGTCAATATTGAGACAGTTCTGCGGTTTGATCAGTTGGAGGAAATCCAGCCACATCACGTCTCTGAATATTTCTCCCAGTGATCAGAAATGAACTAAAATATGAAAAGAAAATATTTAATATTTTATTCTGTCTGATAGTTTTTCTTTTCATATTTCAGTTCATTTCTGTTCACTGAGAGAAATATTCAGTACTCCAGTCTCCACAGACTGTCTCTGAGCAGAGTCCCACAGCAGCCATGAAGACGTCTGTGTGTGTGCGTGCGTATGTGCGTCTTGGCGAGAGGGGGTCTGCATGTGTATGTGTGTTACTGTATTACACATTAGTTATTACTCCATAACTCCAGTGAATGGAATCTCTCTCTCACACACACACACACACACACACACACACACACACACTGCACTGTGTTCCAAACACACCCTTGTTCCAAACATACACAAGTACACACTTGCTTGCAGGACTAATACACCCCTCTGGAATGTTCTTAATGGAGAGAGAGCCGATCTGATCTGATCTCTCTCTCTTTCTCAAACTGAAATATGACTTCTGCTTTTTATGGAACCGTTTCTGTTGATTTACTAAATTTAAATGAGTGGAAAATAATAATCAAACAACATGTTTAATTTAATGTGTTGTTACTTTAATGGCTTTTAATTACATTTTAATGTGCCTTTATGCTTGATGTTTTTGTTTTTGTTTTTTTTGTCTGTTAAATTCAGTAAATAAAAAGTAGTTGTGTGTTAAAATGAGCGGAAGTGAGATCCTGTAGAGGACAGGGGACTTATTTACAGTGACTACATCAATATATATATGGTGTGTAGGTGTTCCCAAACTTTTGACTAGTAATGTATTTGCTAGTGTATAACAGTCATATGTATTTCTGATGTGTGTGTGTGTGTGTGTGTGTGTGTGTGTGTGTGTGTGTGTGTTTTTGTTTTTTTTTTTGCTCTAGGCGACATGTAGAGGCCCTGTGTGGAAACCTAACTCCATCAGCCACATGGTGGCAGCGTTTATCCAGAAACACCACCAGCAAACCGCCACTCAGCCAGGAGGGTAGAGATCCAGATCACTATAGAGTTCACTATTCTACACACTGTGGAAAACTACGCCTTAATTCTCTAAACTCTCTAACATGTACAATACACTTAGTCCTCCGTACCCGCCTCCACTGTAGGGGATAGGGATCAGGGCACTAGGGTGAATAGGGTGGAATTCTGGTCAACGAATAAAAAAAGAAAAAAAACTGCATGCTACCCTTGTAAGTAGTGCACTATTTGAAGTGCATTTCTTAGTGTACTATATAGAAGTAGTGCATACTGTATAGTAACTTGTGATTTTGGACACTGGCTATAGTTTTGAGGGGAAATATAGTGCACTGTGTAGTGTATAAAGGATATAGGTTTGGACATTACACAAAATTTGTGAACTATGTAGTGTACAAGCGTATTAGACTTAGAACAACAAAAGTAGTGCATTAAGTATTAATAATTTTGGACATAGAACTATGCATAGTGTACTACTTAGTGTATGAGGGTAGTGCTTAAGACATAGGGCGAAACATAAAGTATTGGGTAGTGTGTAAGGGTATGATTTTGGAGTAGTGTAGAAGGGCATCATCTTGGACATAGAACTATACATAGTGTACTATGTAGTGTATACGGGTAGTGCTTGGGACATAGAAGAGAAATAGTGCACTACGGAGTGTATAAGGGTATCGTCTTGGACACAGAACCCAATATAGTGCACTAAGTAGTGTAGAAGGGCATCATCTTGGACATAAAACTATACATAGTGTACTATGTAGTTTATACGGGTAGTGCTTGGGACATAGAAGAGAAATAGTGCACTAAGTAGTGTATAAGGGTATCGTCTTGGACACAGAACCCAATATAGTGCACTAAGTAGTGTAGAAGGGCATCATCTTGGACATAAAACTATACATAGTGTACTATGTAGTGTATACGGGTAGTGCTTGGGACATAGAAGAGAAATAGTGCACTAAGTAGTGTATTAAGGAATCGCTTTAGACTTATAAGAGAAAGTAGTGCACTATGTAGTGTATAAAGGTATCATTGTGGACAATAGTGATCACAGTGAGCGCAGTACATGTCGGTGTGTCTGTAATTACACTTCCTGGCTCGCTAAACAAATGAAACCCCACGCGGAAGACCACCCAAGGCCTTCCATCATTCCCTGCTCATAATACGCTTCGTGTGAGCGTTCCTCTTCCCTGATAACGGCCTCCAACAGGCCTCCCCGTCCCAGTGGAACAGAGTCCTAAACAACAAACTGAGCTCAGAACCAACAAATCCAAAAGTTCTGGTGGCAAAATCGGAGGAGAGCAGCAGCTGGGGGTCGGCCGTGCGGAGTGTGTGTGTGTGTGTGTGTGTGTGTGTGTGTGTGTGTGTGTGTGTGTGTGTGTGTGAAAAGCCAGTGTTCGTTTTAGTAGATGTCGAGGAGACACGCTTGGAGAGAGGGGCAGTAAGATAACGTGAGAAAGGGGACGGGGCGAAAGAGAGGGAGTGAGAGAGAGAGAGAGAGAGAGAGGGAGTGAGAGAGTGAGGGATGTTTATTTAAGTTTTTGGTCTCCGTCTCAGACAGAGTGCAGACTACAGAGGATAATGAGAAACAGATCTTTGGGGGTGGTGGGGGGTGGAGGGGGTGGAGGGAGGGGTGGTGAGGAATGGGGGATAGAAGCCGAAGGGGGGAGGGGCAGAGAGAGCGAAGTATGAAGGGAAGACAGAGGATGACAGAGGAGCGGACGATGTCGGCTTGTCATCACCATCAGAGTTCAGGCTTCTTCCTGTCAGCAGGCCCTATCAGAGCGTCCGCAGCCTTTTCAGCACTGTGCTATCACACGTTACCCGGGATGTGTCTCAAATCAACCCCCTCTCCCCTTAGTGTACTACTCACTTCACTAGTGTAACAACATGCACACTGCACAGTGTATAGTGTATGACATTATACGCAGTACACTGCATACCTGTAGAGTATGCGTACTAGAGTGCATAGTGCAAGATACTGTAGGGTATTGTATAGTGTATAGTGTCGTTGTATAGTATATATACTGAGTATGTAGTGTATTGGGTAATAAAATATTGTATGATATACACAATGTAATATATTCTCATAAGGTAAGTGTACAGCTTGAAGTTCTGTCTAGTTCATGGTGTGCAAGTGTATAGTGTAAGTACATAGTGTAAGCTTTTGTGTCTAACGTATAGTGTTAGTGTATGAGTTTATAGTGTGCTGTGAGTATGCAGTGTATAATGTATGTATAGTGTAAGTACATATACATAGAGTATATAAGAATATAATATATAGGGTAGAGAGTGTACAGTGTATAACACTATGTGTGTAGTGTACAGTGTAAGTATACAGTGTATAATGTAAGTATATAGTGTATAGTATAAGTATACAATGTATAGGGTAAGTATATAGTGTATAGTATAAGTATACGATGTATAGAGTAATTATATAGTGTAAGTATACCATGTATAGAGTAAGTATACAATGTATGGGGTAAGTATACAGTGTATAGGGTCAATATACAGTAGTAAGTATGTAGTGTAAGTATCTAATGTATAGGGTACGTATGTAGTGTATAGGGCAAGTATACAATGTATAGAGTAAGTATATTGTATATAGTGTATGGGAAAAGTATATTGCTGCTACTTTTTATATAATTTCTCTGCTTTTTACATTTATCCTATTTATGTCTACCTTTTTTAGTATCTTATTTTATTTATTCAGTAATTGAATACTCAATTTAATTGAAAACTCTTTGGGTCTGGGACCTTGAGATCACAATTGTATCACATGTGATGTGAAGGACAATAAAGTCTCCTTTATACAGTGTATAGTGTAGGTATGTGGGGTATAGTGTAAGTATACTTAGAGTGTATATAGTGCACAGTGTATAGTGTAGGTATATGGGGTATAGTGTAAGTATACTTAAAGAGTGTATATAGTGCACAGTGTGTAGTGTAGGTATATGGGGTATAGTGTAAGTATACTTAAAGAGTGTATATAGTGCACAGTGTATAGTGTAGGTATGTGGGGTATAGTGTAAGTATACTTAGAGTGTATATAGTGTACAGTGTATAGTGTAGGTATGTGGGGTATAGTGTAAGTATACTTAAAGAGTGTATATAGTGCACAGTGTGTAGTGTAGGTATATGGGGTATAGTGTAAGTATACTTAAAGAGTGTATATAGTGCACAGTGTATAGTGTAGGTATGTGGGGTATAGTGTAAGTATACTTAGAGTGTATATAGTGCACAGTGTATAGTGTAGGTATGTGGGGTATAGTGTAAGTATACTTAAAGAGTGTATATAGTGCACAGTGTATAGTGTAGGTATATGGGGTATAGTGTAAGTATACCTAGAGTGTATATAGTGCACAGTGTATAGTGTAGGTATGTGGGGTATAGTGTAAGTATACTTAGAGTGTATATAGTGCACAGTGTATAGTGTAGGTATGTGGGGTATAGTGTAAGTATACTTAAAGAGTGTATATAGTGTACAGTGTATAGTGTAGGTATGTGGGGTATAGTGTAAGTATACTTAAAGAGTGTATATAGTGCACAGTGTGTAGTGTAGGTATATAGGGTATAGTGTAAGTATACTTAGAGTGTATATAGTGCACAGTGTGTAGTGTAGGTATATGGGGTATAGTGTAAGTATACTTAGAGTGTATATAGTGTACAGTGTATAGTGTAGGTATATAGGGTATAGTGTAAGTATACTTAGAGTGTATATAGTGTACAGTGTATAGTGTAGGTATATAGGGTATAGTGTAAGTATACTTAGAGTGTATATAGTGCACAGTGTATAGTGTAGGTATGTGGGGTATAGTGTAAGTATACTTAAAGAGTGTATATAGTGCACAGTGTGTAGTGTAGGTATGTGGGGTATAGTGTAAGTATACTTAGAGTGTATATAGTGTACAGTGTATAGTGTAGGTATGTGGGGTATAGTGTAAGTATACTTAGAGTGTATATAGTGTACAGTGTATAGTGTAGGTATGTGGGGTATAGTGTAAGTATACTTAAAGAGTGTATATAGTGCACAGTGTGTAGTGTAGGTATGTGGGGTATAGTGTAAGTATACTTAGAGTGTATATAGTGTACAGTGTATAGTGTAGGTATGTGGGGTATAGTGTAAGTATACTTAAAGAGTGTATATAGTGCACAGTGTGTAGTGTAGGTATGTGGGGTATAGTGTAAGTATACTTAGAGTGTATATAGTGTACAGTGTATAGTGTAGGTATGTGGGGTATAGTGTAAGTATACTTAAAGAGTGTATATAGTGCACAGTGTATAGTGTAGGTATGTGGGGTATAGTGTAAGTATACATAGAGTGTATATAGTGCACAGTGTATAGTGTAGGTATGTGGGGTATAGTGTAAGTATACTTAAAGAGTGTATATAGTGCACAGTGTATAGTGTAGGTATATAGGGTATAGTGTAAGTATACTTAGAGTGTATATAGTGTACAGTGTATAGTGTAGGTATATAGGGTATAGTGTAAGTATACTTAGAGTGTATATAGTGCACAGTGTGTAGTGTAGGTATATGGGGTATAGTGTAAGTATACTTAGAGTGTATATAGTGTACAGTGTATAGTGTAGGTATATAGGGTATAGTGTAAGTATACTTAGAGTGTATATAGTGCACAGTGTGTAGTGTATATAGTGTACAGTGGATCTGACACACAGGGCAACAGTCGAGGTGGGACGGGCTGCTCTTTCCAGGCCGAAGCTTCTTTCGCTGGTCTCCGTCCAGGGAATTCTCCGCTGGCCGGGGGGAGGAGGTACGTGCTTCTGCCTTGACGAATGTATGCTGGAGAGCTTCTCGTGGTTATCATGAAGTTATAACTCACCCACATAAGATGTGGTTTCTCTGAAAACCAATGGAAGCCTGAGCACAGTGGGCAAGGGAAACTGGGAAAGGAAGGAGAGGGGGTGGGGCTTCGGGGAGTTGGGTAGGGGGGTCTGCTGATGGACAGACGGAGCGACCAATGGAAGGGGGGGGGGGGTGAAGTGAAGGAGCACGAAGGGAGCTGGAGGAGCCCACCCAAAGGCAATTAAGGGTAAAGGACGCAGGAGGAGGAGGAGGAGGAGGAGGAAGAAGAAGGGGGGCAAGAAAACTCTGATAACTTTTTTTTGCAGAAGAGAGAGAGAGTGTGTGAGAGAGTGTGTGGTATTAGGACAGCAGTGTGTGTGTGTGTGTGTGTGTGTGTGTGTGTGTGTGTGTTGTGAGTCCCACACTGGAGCTTCACGACTGGATACGAGTGTTTTTGGAGCGATGCGAGTTCGGGAGAAGTTCTGATAACTCCGAGAGAGGAGGAGGAGGAAGAGGAGGAAGAGGAGGAAGTTCGAGCGGAGGATGAGGAGATGAGAGTCGTGGGAATGTGAAAGTGGAGCCGGAGCTGTGGAGGGAGGAGAGCTTCAGGAGAAGTGGATATTCCTGCCTTTATTCTCCCTAAAAAGTCCGAGGGCAAGTCCAGAGTCCGGAGCTGGACTCTACTGGTGCTAACTGGGACTCTCTCTCTCTCTCTCTCCTTCACTATCTCTCTATCTCTCTCTGCCCGTGCTCCGGGCTGAGGATGGGGGCAGCCCCGGGCTCCGGCTGGGAGGAGGGAGAGTTTGAGTTTAAGCTGGTGTTCGAGGAGGATCCGCAGGAGGCCGCGGGCGCAGGTGAGCGTGCAGCCGGGGGTCAGAGCGGTCTGAGCGGCCATGAGAGCGCAGGCGGCCGTGGCGCTGGACCTCCACACTGCTGATGCTGTTTAGGCTGTGTTCGCTAGCTTAGCTGAACTGGTAGGAGGCTAAAGTTAGGATGGATGTGTGTGTGTGTGTATTTAGCAAACTGTGGGGACCCACTAGTCCTAGGATAATCATTTTGGGTATATATTCCTCGTGTGTGTGAGCTATTTGACTGTAGGCCAAATTACAAAAGTTTGTGGACACCCCTTGGAATGAATGCATTTAGGTACTTTAAGTTGCACCATTGCTGACACAGATGTGCAAATGCACACACACACACACACACTGACACACAGCTTGTCTAGTCCCAATAGCTAATAGAATAGGACCCTCTGGAGCAGATTAATCAACATCATGACCCTATTGGCTCCATGCTGCCTAATAATGCCAGGCGTGGGCTAGAGGGGGGTATATAGAGCCCCCCAGCATTGAGGAGCTGTGGAGCAGTGGAGGAGCTGTGTTCTCTGGAGTGATGGTGGTGGTGGAGCTCCATCCAGTACTTTTGAATGGGATGAGTTGGGGATGATCCTGACCTCACTAATGCTTTTGTGGCTGAATGCAATCAAATCCTCACCGCCAAATCCTCACTCCAGAATCTAGTAGCGACATAAGCAGGATCAGCTCTGTATAACATTAGAGTAAGCCTAGTACATTACACCCTGTAAATACTCAGAATACTCATACGTATATATGGGAAGCCTGAAAGTGTGTGTGCGCATCTGTACGTATTTAGCTCTCTGTGGGGACCAGACGTCCCCATGAAGACGTTGTGGGAGCGTTTGATTGGTCTGCAGAAAGATTACAGTGTCTCTTTGAACCTGAGGCTGGTTAGGGTTAGCAGGATGCAGTAATACAGGAGTCAACGGAAATACCCCATAAAGAGAGGAATACACACTGGTGTGTGTGTGTGAGGGAGAGAGAGAGAAGGGTACAGCACAATGTGGTTTTAATCAGCTGTGCGTGTGAGTAGCGTTAACAGTTGCCATCTGGACTGAACCCTCAGTCTCTGTTTACTGAGAATGCGCACACACACGCACACACACACACACACACACACACACACACACACACAGTCTTTCTTTGCCCGCTTTCCTCTCCTCATGGCACACACTTCGGCACACACCCATCCCCTCCACACTGGCATCACTACACTAACACACTCCAGCTTTCCATCCAAACACACACACACACACAGCATCTCTCTGCTGCATCTTAACACCACACTCCACCACCACTCTGCATACCGAGGCATCATAACCCTGTTCTTACACAGCACACACACACACACACACCATCACATCACACCCCCTAATCAGTGTGAGTACTCAGTTGGCTGTAGAGATAACTGGACCAAAAGTGAGAACTCGTAAGGACGTGAGCAGACTCAGGATCAGTTCGGTGGGGTTTGGTGTGAAACACACGGTTCTAGATAATAGAGGTCTTCACCTAATAGTGATGAATATGCTGCCTGATGCCTGAGACACGGTTCTACCAGAGTTCTGAGAAGAGTTCGGCTCTAGAACCTGCTTTTAAAATCAGATCATTAAAATGGTGGAGGGATACATGCTGCCTTTAGGGTGTAGTGCGGCTACAGAAAGTAGTCCCTAAAGAAAACTGCATTAGTTGAGATTCTCTATTCACTATTTTACCTTCATCATCATCATCATTCCATATAAAACTCAGAAGACTCATGTTGTAGCTGCACTGGTGGGTTTGGATAGGAAATAAATTATGGGCTGTATCTGTGTTGTAGTCATGGTGACCAATGCCTGGTCCCATTGATTACCACTGAACTGAATGCTCACCGCATGGATGGCGCTCCACCACCATCATTCCAGAGAATACAGTTCTTCCACTGCTCCACAGCTTCTCAATGCTGGGGGGCTTTATACCCCTCTAGCCCACGCCTGGCATTAGACAGCATGGAGCCAGTAGGTTCTTGTTTCTCTACAGGGAGTAGTCTAGATGTGTGTGTGTATTTGCACATCTGTGTCAGCAATAGGTGCAGCAGTTAAAAGGAGAATGGTCAGAAACTCGAATTAAAACGTAGTTTATGTGAAGCTGGGTCTCCCTGTATATCTGGATGCTTTCACTTTCACTTTCTATTTCACTGCATCTGTTGAAAGTGGAAGTTATTGTTGCATTTGATTCAGTGCTGATAGTGTTTATTTTAGTTTTTTATCAGACTCATTTTTTATTTTCTTAACAATGTGCATGAGCTCGTAGCGTTATAATTCTGATGTACATTTTTCGTCCAGTCCCTGAGACACACCTGAGCTCCACACACTCCAGCCAGCCGATGGGTATCCCCTCATCTCCTCCGTCAGCCACTCACCGAGCAGGGATGCACTCCCCTCCGCCCAGGCGGGCACTAGTGAGGGAGTTCAGCGGGACGTACGAGAGTCTACCAGCACGATCCGTACAGGTGAGAAATTTAATAAATAAATAAAAAAGTGTCCATAAACATTTGGACATATAGTATAGCTACTGCGGGAGCTCATATCACAATAAAAGAAATGTTGCTCTCTCTTTCACACACTCGCTCTCTCTCCTTCTCACTCTTTCTCAGGTGTCCGAATCTAGAGTCCTGGAGTGTCCGAGTATCCAGATCACCACTATCTCCCCCGAGGATGACTCCGCCCCTCCTGGGGGCACTTACTGGGACAGTGGAGGAGGCTGGGACCGGGAGCGTCTCTACTTGCCCCTGCTCGACCCCTTCTGCTATCGTGACGGTGGGATGGGCGCAGGGTCGCTCAGCCCAAGCCCCGCCTCCAGTCCCTCCTCCCGTGGCTGGCTGAGCCCTGCCTCCAGCTGTGATTCGCTGCTGGTGGAGGACGAGGAGCTTAACGAAGCGACCACCCACTTCTGCCTCTCTCCTTCGTCCCGGCCCACCTCCCCAGGTGGCAAAAAGAGGAGGAACTCCCCCCTGGCCTCCCCTAGCACCTCCCGCAGGGGCAGTTACTCAGAGGAAAACCCCACCCTCTTGGAGGTGGGAGAAAACGCCGGTCAGTCTCAGGATCCGGTCAGCAGCTGTGAGCTCAGCATCCCCCAGAAGGCCAGGAAGACGTCTTTAGAGCAGGTGAGCTGGAGGGGGTCACAGCATTGGGGGATACAGATCGTGGTTGATTATTATACTAGTTTATTATTGATTAGGATCATATTATTATTATCATATTATTCATTACATCCAAACGTGTAAATACTGCATGTCCTCTAGTCCAGTGGTCCTCTAGAACCTCCTCTATATAACAGTGTTTCCCAACCCTGGTTCTGGAGGTCCCTCTGCCATGCCTGGAACCACTGCTCTGTTCTCCACTTGGGCGTTAGACTGCTCTGAATTAGGAGAGAGACGCTGGTTAGCATTAGCTTAGTTAGCAGGATAACAGTCTTCTCACCACAGAACTAACCCAGTCTGTCTGACTGAAACCCCACTTATGAACGTCTAGACGAGAACGACGCAAGCAACTGGTGCTGGGAGCAACAGGAAGGAGAAATAAGAGGCCGGTTCTGCTGGGTTAGGACTCGTAGCCGGCTATCTAGGCTTCGATGAGTGAGCTAGCAGGCTGAACACCACAGCACAGGCCGTGTTCCAGCTACCTGAGGTTCAAATCCACCTGTTTAGAGGATAAAGTCAAGGGGACTGTCTTAGGAGGGTTCAATGAGCTCCCACAGCGCCCCCACCCTGAGGCTATCGTAAATGCACACGGGGGGAATGAGCTTATTCGGGTTAGGAGAGATTATTGAGGTCAGGATGTTGAATAATGATCGCCACCCCACCTCATCATCCCCCACTCCCCAATGTGTGTGCTTATGAATGCAGGTTTCCTCCAGGGATGTGGACTCGGAGCAGCCTCCTGGCTCGAACACCTCCTGCCCCATCTCAGAGCCTGTGCAACTGAGGCGGGACCCTCCAGCTCTGGGCATGGACTACCTGTCCGTACCCCCTGCCCTGGGCTGGGGCAGAACTCGCGCCAGCGCACACAGCCCAATCTTCAGGTCAGAACACACTGTATATTTTTATTGTGGTGCGTGCTGGTGGGTGGATCAGTTCTGTCTTATGGATATTTAGGTATCCATCCAGGAACGGAAATTCTCAAATAAGATTTGGGAGGCAAGTATAGTCAAAAATAAAACACATAGTTAAAAATAAATACAAATCTGTGTGAGATTTTGTGTAACAGCAGAACAGAATTGGACCAAGAACTGAGCCTTGGGGAACTCCGCTAGTGAGGCTGCCCAGGTAGAACTGATCGCAGAGGTGCAGAGTATTATTGATACACCACCCAAGCCTTAGTGATGTCAGAAATTTATACCACAAGATCCCAAAGTTAACCAGTGTCAGACTGTGCTCCCAATCCCAGGTGTGGGTCTTAGCACAAAGATAGTTCTTAAAATGGTAGAGCGAGCGCTGCCAGGGTCCAAGTTGGAAATTATCTGATGGTTCCCAGTGTCAGAGCAATTCAGTGTGTCGGTCATAGGAGGTTGAAGACTGAAGTCTGAGGATTCTCCCGATCCTTATGGAGAGCTCCTGTGACTGGTTTGCATCAAGGAGGTTGTTCTTCTCAAGATGAGAAGATAGCTGTGCCAAGCCCATTCTGTGGGTTTGAAACGAAATCAAAGGAGTGAAACGGTTGTTGGATGGAGTTTGTGGGCTTCATTAGTAGCAGCAGAAGTCCTGCTGATTTGAAGCTGATTTGATCATTGAGGTCAGAAGGTTTGTTGGAGATCATGTGGTTGAAACTGAGTCCAGAGAGCGGATCGTGGGACGATTTGTAGTTAACAATTCCATCGCTTTGATTTAGAAGGTTAGCGAAGTTTGAGCAGTGTGTGTGTGGGATATGCCTTCACCTTGGCTAAATGATTGAAAGGCTTGCAGATGTTGTCGACCTACAAATATGTTACAGAGTCCTGTGCAGGAAGACGACATCGGGGCAAGGGGATTAGGTGGAGAGGAGACGGAGGAGAACAGTTTCATTTGAATCTGAGAGGCAGCCATTGATTTTGCAATGGCTTTAGTGTATGGACAAAAGTAATGGGACACCTGCTCATCCATTGCCTCTTCTGAAATCAAGGCTATTAAAAAGAGTTGATTCTGCTTCTGTTGGAGTAACTGTCTCTACTGACCAGAGAAGAAGCATTTCTCTATGAGGTCAGGATGATCAATCAGCACCCCACCTCCTCATCCCCAACTCCCCAAAAAGTACTGGATGGAGCTCCTCCACCATCATTCCAGAGAACACAGTTCCTCCACTGCTCCACAGCTTCTCAATGCCCACGCCTGGCATTAGGCAGCATGGTGCCAATAGCTTCATGTTTCTCTACAGGGACTAGACAAGCTGTGTGTGTGCATTTGCATATGTATGTCAGCAATGGGTGCAACTTAATGTAGCTGAATGCATTCATAAAAGGGGTGTCCACAAACATTAGGACACATAGAAGCATGTAGCTGAACCGCACAGAGAGTGGCAGCTGCAGGTGATTGGAGGCAGTTGTGATATAGTAGTCATTGGTAGAGTTGAGGAGGATGAAGGTGGGAAATGTTTTAGGGTCCCCCTGCAGGAATCGCAGAGGGGGAGGAGAAGAGACCCAGGGTGAATGAGTGCTGAAGTCAATGAGGAGATTGAAGACCTGTAGGCAGGATTAACCCTTTCTGCAGGCCCATGAGTGGCCACTGATTCTATCACTATCACACATTTATCACAATAAATAGCAATATCACACATCTCTTTTATTTTTTTAATGATTTTTTTCAGGTCTAATGCACTGCCGCCACTGGACTGGCCCCTGCCGTGCCAGTTTGACCAGTACGAGCTGCGGATTGAGGTGCAGCCGCGGCCGCATCACCGCGCCCACTACGAAACGGAAGGAAGCCGAGGGGCTGTGAAGGCATCGCCAGGTGGACATCCTGTAGTGAAGGTCAGATTGCCCAGCCAGACTCACAGAAGGTCCCTGGGATGTAGAATTAGGATAAGGATTGGACTTTCCAGCAGGGATCTCTACGTGAAGGGGAGACAGTAAAAGAGGTGGGGGAGACTAGTCTTTAAGAGTGGGTCGGTTCTACCTAGTTGAGATTCAGTGTTTGGTCATGGGTATCTATCCAGGAATGGAAATTGAGATTCTTTGAGATTGAGAACAGAAACGGGCCAAGAACCGAGCCCTGGGGAGCTCCGCTAGTGAGGCTGCTCAGATAGGACTGGTCACAGATAGAGCAAACAGGAGAAAGCTGTTGTGCCACTGTACACGATGGGTCCCAGTGGGTCCTTGGGATGGGAAATTAGGGTGGGGGTGTGAGATTGTGCCTCACACAGAACCGAATTAATATTATTATTATTATTATTATTATTATTTCTGATGTCTCTGTTGACCTCGTGTTAAACAGTTCATGCCTCTATCCTCCTGTTGTGTTTGTGTTCCTGCAGCTGGTGGGATACACAGAGCGGCAGCCTCTCTCTTTACAGGTGTTTGTGGGAACCGCCGATGACCGGTCAATTCGGCCGCACCCGTTCTATCAAATACACAGGTACTGCCATCCTCATATACACCATATGTCCAAATGTTGGTCGACACCCCCTCTAATGAATGCATTCAGCTATTATTATAAGTTGCACCCATTGCTGACACTGATGAAGTCCCCCAGCATTGAGGAGCTGTTGAGCAGTGGAAGAACTGTGTTCTCTGGAATGATGGTGGTGGAGCTTTACTTTGGGGGGTTGGGGATGATGAGGTGGGGTGGTGATCATCCTCTAACCTCCTGACCTCACTAATGCTCTTGTCACTGAATGCAATCAAATCCTCACAGCAATGCTCCTCCAAAAACTTGTAGAAAGCCTTCTTCCCCTGTACAGAAGATATACTTACTCCGACATAAGCTGGTGTAAAGAGATGTCCCAATACTTTTGTCCGTATAGTGTACC
>NC_132886.1:41642518-41847518 GCF_030463535.1 Salminus brasiliensis
CCTTTGAAGGATGCAGCCCGATAATTGGGACACGCCTTAACCGTATGTTAACAAGTATTATGACATCACAAAAAGCGTTAGCTGAAAACTATGGCCTGGACTGGAGGAGTGAAACTGTAAAAATGTTTAAATCGAAAGGACGGGTCCGTTTACACTAAAGCACACTGGACGGACTGGAACACTGGGTTTGGTCATATAAAAATGAGCAGGCGTGATTCTCGGGTATGATGGAAGTAGCTTCAGATCCGTCTGGACTTTGTACTGCCTCTGTACAGTTGTGCGGTCTGACGGCGTCGCACAGTGGCTGCAGCTAAAGCCACGAGCCAAAACCCGAGCCCCCCTTTAACCCCAAATGACCTTCAGAAATCTGCTTCTAATAAGACGGAGCGGTTGATTTGGTCTCAAATGCTTCCCTCAGCTGCAAATCACAGTAATTAATCTGAATCCCTCCAGCGCTTGTGTGAAAGTCTGTCATGCGGGAATGTTGTTCTGTTTCCAAAACAAGCTGAAGCACACCTTGGTGACCTTCCAGCGCGGCGGCGTTTTCCAGACCTGTTTACCCGTGTTATTGTAATGTTATTTAGGAGGTTCTGGTGACGTCACGCGGGCATATTTCGGCCCTCATCAGTCTCTCTCAGCTCTCCTCGCACAGCTGCTGAAGACGACCTTCGGCCAGATCCGTCAGGCAGTCTGCTACCAGCCCCTCGGTATGATGTTATCGCCCTCGTAACTCAGTGGTTATTAGAACGAGGCCTTCGGTTCTGCTCAACATCTGTGCGATAATGCTAATCTGTGGTAGCCTTAGCTTATGGAATTCCAGTAGTGCGTTAGCACTAATCCAGCTAACCGAGGCTTATTCTTAACAACAGTTTAAAGGAACCTTTCTAGGAACGTCGTCTTGGAACATTCCGAGAACATTCAGAATGATTGCTCTGATGTTCTGGTTTTGGTTGCAGGAGCATTGCCTTGTTCCTGTGAATCTGTCCAGTGTTCTCAACATTTGCAGAAGGTTCCTCTTAGGTAATGAGAACGTTCCCAGAACAATTTAATATTCTAGGAATACCATCGTGGGAAAAAAAAAACGTTGCAAGAATGTTGCACTGGAATGTTTCCTCAACGTGAAGCTGCCCAGTATTCTCAACATTCCCAGAACGTTCTGATGTTTCGTCACAAGAACGTTCCCAGAGCATCATATCAACCTTATTTGCAGCAAGAATTGAAGTAGGATCTTGGTCTTGGAACATTCTGATCATCTCCAAAACAATGTTCTCACAACGTTCCTGTAACATTCCATCTCGTTTGCACTGGAACGCTGCATTGGAACGTTCCCTCAATGTGAATCCGTCCAGTTTTCCCAACGATCAACGCTTTGTTGGACTGTCTAGGACCTTCGTCTCGAATTGAGCTAATCGTTCTTGATAGTTTTGCTTTCTCACATCCTAAAAGCAACGCAGGCTGCTGTCAACACTACCCTCGGTAAGTGCTGACATAGCTTGCTGATTGGACGAAGAAGTGGGAGGAGCTCTCTGTAGCAAGGACGGGTAAACACTTAGGCTAAATGTATGGAGTGTATTTCAGAGGATCTCTCTTCTTAGCTGGGAACTACAAACCCTGATGACCATCCTGGGCCTGTTCAGAAACAGCTGTTGAAAGAAACCACCAGACACACCCACTGCTCTCTGATTGGCCACAGTGAGAAGGTATATGTCATATCCCATTGGAGATATTGTGTTTAAAAAGCTCAGTGGTGAAACTTCCACGTTCAGTGTGAATGCAGCTTTAGGTTCCTCGATTTCTGGCCGTGATCATCCCAGTGGTTCTGCAGTGGAGCCTTCACTCCACGACTTGGAGGAACCTCGAAGAGCACAGGTAGCTTTGTATGTGCCTAGCTAACAAATCCTAGCTAGCTATGGTGGTGCTAATGGGCTAAGCTAGCTTGCTTAGGCAGTGCTAATGAGCTATGCTATCTTGCTTAGGCAGTGCTAATAGGCTAGCACAAGCAAACAGTGGTAAACATGATGATAACTTAAGCTAATAACCTACCAGCTGACTAACCTAGCTCTGGCCAGGGTTAAACTCAGGCTAACCCTAGCTAACAGGTTTTGGAGATGTGGGATTGGGCTTGTTCACCAACTGAAGCAAATTAATGAAGGGTTTGGTGTGTTTTTACAGAGATGTGATTGGTGACAGGCTAATTTCTAATGTTAACTATTATTATTTGGACATTAAAGCAGCATTATGTAAAATATCAGCTGGAATGCTGCTAACTGCAGTATACCCTGAATGAACCATCATATCAGTGTAAAATGATATGTAGTATGAATTACACCCCTTGGCTGTAGGGGGAGCTCATGAGCAAGAAACACCACTTTTTGCATACTGTGGCTTTAATGGCTGAGTGCTGGGAGCATGGCTCTGCTGTTTGTTGTTGTTTACAGGCTATTTATCTCTAATGGGTCTAAGTCTTTGTTTATGAAGTGTGCAGCTGACCGGTGTTGTGGAAATGTGGGCGTAGTCTGTGAGGAAAGTGCATCATTAGCGCAACGTATTGCGCTAATACCGTAACGCCCACCCCTGCCGCCATGCTGCTTATTTCTGCCCTCTGCCTGACCCCCCGGAGGACTTCCCCCTGAGAATCGCTGATCTGTCTTCACAGGCTTTTATGCTGCTCACCTCTAAACCACATCCTGGCAGTGTGCTTCCTATCGGCTGTGTACGGCCTTCGCCTGATTACAGCGTCTGATCTCATCTCTAACCCAGCAGAGAGGAGTCCCTGCGGAACAAAGAACCACAACAGCCCACCACAACTCTCCCGCTATCTGATGTTAGCGCTGGTCTCTGCAGTCACAGTGCAGTGACCCAGCGGTCCAGTCACATGACCGTATCAGACTTTAGGAGCTCCTCCTCACTTAGAAGGGTACAATTACAGACTGTCGGCCAACCAGTTTTGTTGTTGTTGTTGTTGTTGTTTTTAATTCCATGCTGGTCTAGGCTGCATTATACTGGTCTGGTGATGGTGTGGTGCTGGTTGACCAGTAAACCAGTGTTGGTGGTTAGCCAGTATAGCAGTGTTCAAAACAGAGCACATGCTGGTGTATACTGGAATGTTGTATATATGGGTTGCTGATTGACCAATATACCAGTGTTCAAAACTAAACATGTGCTGGTCTGTACTGGCCTTATTCTGGTTGACCGGTATTCTATTGTTTATATCACAAAACATACTGGTTTCTACTGGTCTGGTGCTGATATTCCAGTGTTCAAAACACAACATATACTGGTCTGCTGCTGGTGTAGTGCTGGTTGACCAGCATGTACTGGTTTATACTGATCTGCTGCTGGTGTAGTGCTGGTTGACCAGCACATACTGGTTTATACTGGTGTGCTGCTGGTGTAGTGCTGGTTGACCAGCATGTACTGGTTTATACTGGTGTGCTGCTGGTGTAGTGCTGGTTGACCAGCATATACTGGTTGACCAGCACATACTGGTTTATACTGGTGTGCTTCTGGTGTAGTGCTGGTTGACCAGTATATACTGGTTGACCAGCACATACTGGTTTATACTGGTGTGCTGCTGGTGTAGTGCTGGTTGACCAGCATATACTGGTTTATACTGGTCTGCTGCTGGTGTAGTGCTGGTTGACCAGCATGTACTGGTTTATCCTGATCTGCTGCTGGTGTAGTGCTGGTTGACCAGCACATACTGGTTTATATTGGTCTGGTGCTGGACTTGAGCTGGTTGACCAGTATTCCAGTGCTGGTGTGGTGGTTATGGCACATACAGACTGGTCTGGGGGGGGGCTGTGAGGACCGGGTTGAGAACCACTGGCCTAACCAAATCCTTTAATCTTAAAATCTTGTCATTTACTTGTGTTTGTGTCAGAGCACCACCAGGGGGCACTGTGCCCCTTTTATAATAACCCACCTCTGTTTAAAGTTAATGAATCACAAATTGGACAAGATTTGATCTTTAACTGTTTGTGTTTATTGACATGATCATATAAGGTTACAAATAACAGTGATAAAATATCAGAGCAGATCAAAGGGTTTTACATTACCTTTTCTAAATAGTTCAGACAGAACTCTTACTTAATGAGTTTAAATTATTTGAAACATTAAAAGGACAGAATAACATCCATGATCTGCAACATGTGAGTAGAAATGGATTATTAGACTACTACTATACTATATACCAATAGCAGGTGTTTCTAATAAAGTGACCAGTGAGTGGAAGCACAAGATGGGTGTTTCTAATAAAGTGGCCGGGGAGTGGAGGCACTAGGTAGGGGGTTCTAATGTTGTGGCCAGTAAGTGGAATAGCAAGGTTAGTGTTTCTAATTAAGTAACCAGTAGAAGGACAAGGTAGGCGTTTCTAATAAAGTGGCCGGTGAGTGCGGGCACAAGATAAAGGGTTCTAATGTAGTGGCCAGTGAGTGGAAACACAAGGCGGATGTTTCTAATAAAGTGGCCAGTGAGTGGAAACACAAGGCGGATGTTTCTAATAAAGTGGCCAGTGAGTGGAATAGCAAGGTTGGTGTTTCTAATAAAGTGGCCAGTGAGTGGAAGCACAAGGTTGGTGTTTCTAATAAAGTGGCCAGTGAGTGGAAGCACAAGGTAGGGGTTTCTAATAAAGTGGCCAGTGAGTGGAAGCACAAGGTAGGCGTTTCTAATAAAGTGGCCAGTGAGTGGAAGCACAAGGTGGGTGTTTCTAATAAAGTGGCCAGTGAGTGGAATAGCAAGGTTGGTGTTTCCAATAAAGTGGCCAGTGAGTGGAAGCACAAGGTTGGTGTTTCTAATAAAGTGGCCAGTGAGTGGAAGCACAAGGTTGGTGTTTCCAATAAAGTGGCCAGTGAGTAGAAGCACAAGGTAGGTGTTTCCAATAAAGTGGCCAGTGAGAGGAAGCTCAAGATAGGGGGTTCTAATGTAGTGGCCAGTGAGTGGAAGCACAAGGTTGGTGTTTCTAATAAAGTGGCCAGTGAGTGGAAGCACAAGGTTGGTGTTTTTTAATAAAGTGGCCAGTGAGTGGAAGCACAAGGTAGGTGTTTCCAATAAAGTGGCCAGTGAGTGGAAGCTCAAGATAGGGGGTTCTAATAAAGTGGCCAGTGAGTGGAAGCACAAGGTAGGGGTTTCTAATAAAGTGGCCAGTGAGTGGTTTGGGGATATTGATTGTATTCCTACTCCATTTGACTAAACGTAACAGACACTCCGTAACATGCAAACTCAAATCCAGGGTATAGGGGCTGGGTGAATGTTGTGTGCACCTTGTGGAGGAGCTTCATGCTTTCAGAGACACTGTAGAAGGCTAAAGTGCCCGCACCATGGTCCAGATACACCCCTATCGTGGAGGAGCTTGGCCCAGGGATCCTGGTCACGGCGTTATTGTGCCAGAAGGCGTAACCTTTCCTAGAGCAAAACAAACTCCAGGATTTGCTGTTGTGCCCAAAGTGAGCCTCATTGCCATCCCCTTTCCTGTCCAGGTCCTTGTATGCCACGGCGACGGTGATGCCCATCCCGCTCCACTCGGCTTCCCAGTAACAGCAGCCCAGCAGGCCTTCAGAGCCCAGTACTTGGCACCAGTAATCAAAGCGCTCCAAAAGGTCAGGACAAGAGTGTTCCCGCGCCCGCACCGACACGGTCCTGCAGTTGGGAGACACGTTTAGCTCCCTGTGGGCCGAGCGAGGGTCCAGCGTGAGCTGGCGGGAGTCTGGAAAAGACGAAGACGAAAAAAAGGGACGTTACGCAACAGCTCAGATATGCAAACTCAGTCAAGCAGCGATGCAAAGCGTCCAGCTCAACTTTTATACAGCGCATCTATTTCAACCACTGCCGAGATAAAACGACACGTCTCCTCTGTCAGCACTGCATTACAGCATACCTAACCTCGGCCATCGCTAGTCTCGCTCTGCTTTATTCAACCCCAGCAGTGGCAGACAGTGTGGGAAGCCTGCGGTACTCACAGTAAAGGAACTCCGGCCTGATTTTGGGAAGTGGACTCTGGAGGATTTTCACTGTGCTGGCTGGAAATAAAACAGTTCAGAGTTAAAAACATCAACCAGACCTCTGTACCCAACTACAGTATGTACATCTTCAGTTTGTCTGATAAAAAAACTCATTGAATTAGGATGAGTGCTAAAGTTCCATTGAACTCTTTTGGGATGAGTTGGAACGATGAAGCTCCAGTGAACTCTGTTGGGATGAGTCAGAGCGATGAAGCTCCATTGAACTCATTTGGGACGAGTCGGAGTGATGAAGCTTCATTGAACAACTTTGGGATGAGTTGGAACGATGAAGCTCCAGTGAACTCTGTTGGGATGAGTCAGAGCGATGAAGCTCCAGTGATCTCATTTGGGATAAGTTGGAGTGATGAAGCTTCATTGAACTCATTTGGGACGAGTCAGAGTGGTGATGCTTCATTGAACAACTTTGGGATGAGTCGGAGCGATGAAGCTCCATTGAACTCATTTGGGATGAGTCGGAGCGATGAAGCTCCATTGAACTCATTTGGGATGAGTCGGAGCGATGAAGCTCCATTGAACTCTGTTGGGATGAGTTGGAGTGATGAAGCGCCATTGAACTCATTTGGGATGAGTTGGAACGATGAAGCTCCATTGAACTCATTTGGGATGAGTTGGAGTGATGAAGCTCCATTGAACTCATTTGGGACGAGTCGGAGTGGTGAAGCTTCATTGAACAACTTTGGGATGAGTTGACCTAATGAATCTCTTTTGGGGTAAGTTGGAGCGATGAACCTTAATTGAACAACGTTGGGATGAGTTGGAGTTTTGTGTAGACACACTCTAATTTCAACTCACTTGCTCTGACAATCTTGGGCCACTCCACTTTAAAAACCCCTTCCAGCCTTGTCCTGAGAGCAGAAATGGCATTAGTCACGTTCCCAATATCAGAGAACGAAGCTATGGAGATACTGGGCAGATCTGTAGATCCAAGAGGGGCAGAGATCAGCCGGTGGGTCTAAAGAAAGAAAGCGAGAGCAATGATTGGACTCAGAAAGACCCAGAATACAGCAGCCAATGTTCAGCGCCCACTTCCACTAGGAGGCGAACCTCAGACTACCTGAAGGAGATGGATATGGTCATCAGTGTGCAGTAGATCCTCCAGCTTGTGGTCCTGCTCTTTGAGTTCAATGATCTCCTGCTCCAGTTTCTCCTGCAGGCTCACCGCCATCTTCTCCTGGTCTTGGATCAGTTCTTTCACCTCCTGGCACCTTTTCCCAACAGCCTGAACGAATTCCACAAAGATCTGCTCGCTGTCCTCCATCGTTGAACGCACGGAGATCTGTGAGAGGAGACAGACAGTGACTGTGTACTGAGTAAGGGAACGTTTAGGACCCACTTGGTGCTACACCTACATGCAGGACAGATTTGGGAAGATTTCACTTGCTATGATGTGATTTTTTTGGCAGTACAGTCCAGCCTGGTCACAAGCCAGGGCATGTAAAAGCTTCTCACTTTGAGAGTGTCCACGGCCTGTCTCAGCTCCAGCAGTTCCTTCTCTTTGGCATGAATTTTCAGCTTGAACTTCCGCCTTACTGCTCCCAGCTGCTTCTGCAGAGGAACAACCAGGGGTAATTTGACCATTTACACAATATACAATTTACACACTTATGCTTACACAGTAAAATCCTGGGGCAGATTTGTACTGTCCAGACCTGCAATTACCAACATTAAATCTTAGCAGCATGTCGTTTACTGTATGTTACTGGGTGGCTAACTTACTATCCAATCAGATTGTGGCTAAAATTCCTATGTATTTCTGCTCTTTCCCAATTAGGGATGACTACCAGAGGAAAGACCCAGATAATACGCCCGTGTGGGGCGTGTATGTGTAGCCCAACTGGGAACCAGAAAGCTTTTGTTGGCCTCACATAATATCGTCCACCAGGGTCGGTGTTGGGACCAGGAGGGATTGGACTTGGGCCCCATCTGGGACCTGTGTGAGACTAAGTTGGTAAGTCCACCTGGGCCCCAGTAATAACCCAGGTACAAACTGAGAGTACCACTCAGAGCCCATGCCTATCTGGAACCCACCTAGCCCACATTCCACCTATATGAGCAAGTTGGGCACGCTGGTTTGGGAAGGCCTTTATCAAAAGGAGATGCCAGATGATGACATACTTAGATATGTCCATGTCCGTGATGCAAATGGCAGGGAAATCATTTCTATGCAGATGTCCTACGTGTACCACATTCAAAACAGAGAGCATCAGGACTCCTACCTTGCCTCCCGTTGGTCAGATATCAATCTCAGCTAATAATAATAAAGGAAGCTGTGGAGAGAATGCCGAAGGCTCTGCTGCAGGAATTTGAATGGGAGACAATATGTTCTTTCACGTCTTCCTTTTAGCCACTTATTGATAATAATCTATCTGATAGGTGTGCTTTCAACCCCTACTCAAAGCTTCAGGGCCCCAAAGCAGAACTGGCAGAATCGGTGCTCTCCTCAATCCTGCTTAAATTTTGATTTTACATCAGGGAAAACAAAGCCCAAATGTAAAAGAGCACCAAATGTAGCTGGGTGGGTTCCAGGTGGTCATGGGCTCGGAGTGCAGTTGGGCTTCCCCAAATGGGCCCACGTTTTCACAGCCCACCTCAATCTAACATGGATCCCATCTAGACCCAATGTGCAGTGTACAAACAAGTTAAGACCCATGTTAAACCCCTCCTGGTTCCCAGTTGGACTACCCATATAGGCCCCATTTAGCCTTTAGGCCCCTTTCAATGCAGAAATTCCTCTCCTATCTTAGTTGCTCTGAAAATGTCTTAATCTCCTGCTCTTAAACTCACTGGTGTCTAAGTGTGGTGCTCTGTTTCTTCCCCTGAAAAACACCAGGTACCGTCTCAGAGTTGGAAGACAGCAATCCTTTACCACCTCATGTCACAAATCATTTGGCAGATATGCTAGAAGGTATGCCAGCTTCTTGCAATACCTCAATAACTTCCAGATTGAAGCCCAGCTCACTTTGATCCACCTTTATGGTGCTTCTGGAGCTTCGGTTAGGCATTTATTTTCCTCCTTTCTTCTCCGCTGCGTTCCTTTAGATCATGGCCTCACCATTCCACACTCTACTACAAAGGGTTTTTGAGCAAGGCCCTAGAACAGAGCTGGACTGCTGTTTCTCCAAACAACCTGGAGAACACCTGATTCCCTTTGTTACATTGGTTTGAACCACTGATCATGTGTGCTCCTACCATAGGAGAATTCCATTTGGCTTCCCTAAAGCCCTGGCCGTCAAGGACTTTCAGACCTGAATACAATCAGCTACTTTAAGTTGCACCCTTTGCTGACACAGATGTGCAAATGCACACACAGCTTGTCTAGACCCTGTAGAGAAGAAGTACTGCCAATAGAATAGGACTCTCTGGAGCAGATCAACATGATGAACCTATTGGCTCCTGCTGCCTAATAATGCCAGGCGTGGGCTAGTAGAGGGGTGTAAAGCCCCCCAGCAGCATTGAGCTGTAGAGCAGTGGAGGAACTGTGTTCTCTGGAATGATGGTGGAGGAACTCCATCCAGTACTTTTGGGAATTGATCATCCAACATTCTGACCTCACTTACGCTTTTGTGGCTAAAAGTAAGCTAGCAAAAATGCTTTCCTGGATAGTGTCCCAACACTGTGTGGAACATCTGGGGTAAGAAGTTTGACATGCTATAAAGGTTATCCACCAATTTAACCAGGTTCTTCCTGGGAGCTTTGCATTGTGCAGCAGTTCTTTAAGGTTTCGGCTGTTTACACTGTTTACATCTCATTTACAAAAACTATCAACTGAGAAGATCCAAAGGAATCAAGTGCATCATGAGACCAGGATTCATTCATTGTTTGTCTCAAGTCCATCCTGCACTTGAGGAAGACCTCCATGTCCATGATCTCTGTGGAGACCTTTGAGAACTCTGAGAACGTATTCAGCACTTACCTCAAATTGAACCCTCAGATTCTGCCTTGTTTCACCGCAGATTCCTTACCTGTTGCTTGACGCTCTCCGAAGCAGCCGAAACCGTGTCATGACCCTTGTGACCGTCTATCACGCACAGCAGACAGATGCACTGCTGGTCTGTCTGACAGTATATCTCCAACAGCTTGTTGTGCTGAGGGCAGATTTTCTCCTGGAGGTGCCCGGAGACCTCGACCAGCTTGTGTTTCTTCAGCGCAGGAGACTGGTAGTGTGGCTGGAGGTGGGTTTTGCAGTACGACGCCAAGCAGACCAAGCATGACTTCGTGGCTTTCTCCCTGGTCTCCGTGCAGAAATCGCACTCGACTTCGGCGGGCACCTTGCGCACAACCGCCCGAGCTGCCGGCTGCATTGCAGCCTTCATCTTCTCCGCCATGTCAGCCAGGATGGTGTTCCTGTTGAGGATGGGCTTGGGGCTGAAGCTCTGCCTGCACTGTGGGCAGCTGACGGACGTATGCGGGTCATCGTTTTTCCAGTAGAGGTTAATGCAGCTCATGCAGTAGCTGTGTCCACATGGAATGGCCACGGGATCTCTGAGCAGGTCCAGGCAGATGGGGCAGGTGAACTGCTCCCTGTCCAGGAGCTGCTCCAGCTGTGCCATTCTGCTTTAGGAAGCTGGGGGAAATGGGACAGGTGAGGACCAGGGCAGGTGATAAGCAGCTGGCTGAGCCACGCCCAGTGTGGGAGTGTCTGTAGTAGTAGTAGTAGGCCTGTTATCACATAGTTGCCTGGTTGTGGTTACATTATATGTCCAAATGTTTGTGGACACCTGTTCTAATGAATGCTTTATTCAGATACTTTAAGCTGCACCCATTGCTGACACAGATGTGCAAATGCACACACACAGCTTGTCTAGTCCCTGTAGAGAAGAAGTACTGCCAATAGAATAGGACTCTTTGGAGCAGATCAACATCATGACCCTATTGGCTCCATGCTGCCTAATAATGCCAGGCGTGAGCTAGAGGGGTATAAAGCCCCCCAGCATTGAGGAGCTGTGGAGCAGTGGAGGAGCTGTGTTCTCTGGAATGATGGTGGAGGAGCTCCATCCAACCATCTGCTTATGTTGTGTATCTCAGCTGACAACCTGAACTTTCACACACACACACACACACACACACACACACACACATACAGAACAATTCAGATAGGAACAGAAAATGATGCAAGGGACAAACACATACATAGACACACACACACACACACACAAAGAGCTCATTTCCTTTGGATGATGTTTATTCAGAGCTGGATTTACACACACACACACACACACACACACACACACACACACACATACTGAGGGACTATAGAGAGTCACCACAACACAATACTACAAACTCTCCTTGGTCACACAGTGATTCAGCCCCCAGCCCCTCCACCCGCTACCCAATAACCCCGTAACAGTCAGAGACAGCCACACACACACACAGTGATTTTTCTTTGTTTGGTTGCTGTGAGGTGATTGTGTAACTGATACAGTTTACAGAGAAACAGCAGACACACACACACACACACACATGACTCCAACAGCTGCGAGCTATAGCAGAACATCTAACAATAACACAAAACAGCACTGTTATTACACTGCTATTACACTGTTATTACACTGCTATTACACACCATGGCTATTATAAAGCTGAAGTGTATATATATATATATATATTGAATTATTATAAAATATTCAAACCTGCTCCCAGACATTTTCACTCCGTTTCAGGGTTCGGTTTAATGACAAACATTTTAAACATTTTGCAGTTTTATCTGAGGGGGTTTGGTGGGTTCGGTCCCGGTCAGAGCTGTGGCTCTACAGTGGAGGTTCTAGATAAGCTCCCCCAGTCAGAGCTGTGGTTCTACAGTGGAGGTGAAGGGAAGCAGACGTCTGAAGCTCTAATAAAAGCTCCTCACAGAAAGTTCTTCACCTAATGGTGATGAAGACGCTGCCTGATGCCTGAGACACTGTTCTACCAGAGTTCTGAGAAGAGTTCGGCTCTAGAACCTGCTTTTAAAACCAGATCATTAAAATGGTGGAGGGATACATGCTGCAGGGTGTAGTGCAGCTACAGAAAGTAGTCCCTAAAGAGAACTGGATTAGTTGAGATTCTCTATTCACTATTTTACCTTCATCATCAACATCATCATCCATATAAAACTCAGAAGACTCGTGTTGTAGCTGCACTGGTGGGTTTGGATAGGAGATAAATTATGGGCTGTATCTGTGTTGTAGTCATGGTGACCGAAGCCTGTTTCCATTCACCTCCACTGTAATGAAAAATAAAATGCATCACAAAAGAAAAACATCAGATTTATTTGATTTATTTATATTTTCTTTGCAGAGTTGAGAAGCAAAAAGCAAAACATACTCAAAATGCCATTGACAGGTTTAACACTGCTTTCTATTGAGAACGCATTTATATATATATATATTTATAGCTATATATGATATGTCAGAATATACATTTCAGTTCTCCATTGTAGATAACTGAGCACATCCTAAACCGCAGGGTGAAAACAAAGGCCTGGTCCGTAAGCACCCGTGTTCCATGTTGAATTATGTCAAGTATCATAGAGAGGGTTCTGAGTCGGGATCGTTAGCTAATGTAAGTGAATTATCCTGAATGTTACTGGGATCCATGGATTCATGTAAAGACAGTAATCTGACACCCACAGAAACATCCCACACAACTATGATTAATACTGAGCCTGCGAAAACCCGTGGACAGGATGGGTTAGCTTACAGCACACAGCTCTACAGACGGCCTGGATCTTAGCAGTACTTTAACATCATTCAAATGTGCTTTTAAGCTTCTTTGGTTTTGTATGATTGCTGAAAGGTGACAGAAACAGCACGTAACACTGAAATGTAAAATAACAGCTATTAAAAAATAACACAAACATTTTTTTTTCTTTTTTTTCTTTTCAGGTCGAAGTGAAACTGGACTTATGACCGAAGCGCCGTGCGTCTGCAGAGTTCATGGGTTGGTTCCAATACTGCTGTGATGCCCCCTCACCAACTTCACTTCACCCCTAGAAAGTGCATCATACCTATGTTACACAATCAGTGAGTAAGCGCTACGTTAGCCTCAGTGTGCTAATCAGCTAGCTAAGCTAACTTTGCACAACTTTGAGACGTTTTTTGAGGTTTTTGACCCCAAAATCTTGTGAATACTTTCTCTGGCTGTGAGATTTTGTTTAAAACCTTTAGGATATCTCCTTTCATTTGTGTTGCTGTTAGCCGCATACCCTTTAGCTTGCTAACTAGCTGGCTAATGAAGCCACATTAAAGATGGCACAGTAGCAATTATTTTATATATTTTATTTTCAAGTAAAGTAGTTTAAGTAATTTAAGTAATTGAGCCCAAAATTCAATTTGAGTAGAATTTGCAGTGCAACTTTTTTTTTAAAGCCTAAGTGCTAAAGCTTTAGCATTAGCTAGAACAAAATTCTCAAACCGGTCCAGGCTATCCACATTTTCTATGGTGTTTAGAGAAAGAATATGAACCATCTAGAGGGTCTCGAGGGCCGATTTGAGAACCACTGAGCTGGAACACAGTCATATAGGTAGCTTAGCTAGCTGCAGTAGCCTTAAACGAGAGTGCTTGATAAAAAAAAAAGTATCATGGTTGAAAAAGAAATGAGTGTGTGTGAAGGTCCTTTCCTCTGCTTTTCTGATATAACGGAGTGTGTTGTAGCCGATATTGCCCATTCTGAATGAATTGTTTTTGTGATGTCACAAATACCAGCATTTACATATAATCAGCCTACAGCAGTTTAGCCCCGCCCATCCAATCTACAGCATTTTAGCCCTGTCTATTCTGCCAGCAGCAGTTTAGCCCCACCCATGCAGCATACATCAGTTTAGTAGCTCCGCCTATTCAGCCTACAGCAGTATGATAAATATAAGATTATTGGCCCTTTAAAGATGCTCCATATAACGCAAAGGTTCTGTATCTCTTTTTTTCGAGCTTTTATGTGGAGGTTCTTTGAATGTGAAGGTTCTTCACACTTTACAGAAAAGGGTTTTTTAAACACACCTACACACATTAAGTGAAAGGTTCTTCAAGGAACCTAAAGTGGTTCTTCTGTGGCATTGGCACATACTCTCCAACACCAACGTTAGAAGTGTGATTTCAGGCTATTCCTCCGGATAAACGCAGCCCTTCTCCAGCCAGAGGGTTTTTTTTTGTTGTTTTTTGTGGACCACCAGGCTTAAGGACATTGACCTCCACAGAGCTTTCCGGTGTCCAGTCCACTCTTCAGTCTGACCATAACACTACAGACGCCTAGCTGACCATAAGCCAGACTTTATTTATCCACTTTTGCTGCTCTCCTCGCTCCATCCACTTTAACTCTTGTGGTCTGTTTGGGGTCCTGGAGACCCCAGACCTTCCCTAACAGCTCCAAATCACTGAGAACCTAACACTGATGTATCGGCGTGATGCTGATGACTTTCCTAACTATATTCCTACAAACATGATTCTGACTCGGCTGCAAAAGGCCTCGGCTAAAAAGCCCTGAAAAGAAATGTGGTTGTGTTTATATATGAGTTGACGGCCAATATCGCACAGCATAATAATATCAATATCAAATATCAACAATTAATATCAATGCAACAGTAGAGCTCTAACGCAGCGTCTCCATCTGTAGTCTGCTTGTTCCCGTATTAGGAACTCCGGCTGTTGTCCATTGTGGGAGGATAATTGAACAGAAGAGCCCTGCTATCGCGTCCTGTGGTAAACACACTTATTCCAAACCACGTACGTTTAATCCTGGGTAGTTTTTTTGTTTTGTTTTGTTTTTTTGTGTATTCCCTACATCCATGCTACAAGTAAAGCTAACACTGCTGCACACTGAATGTAATTTGAGTATTTTTGGACAACTATATAACAATAACAAAGCAATCAGACCTAGCTTGCTAGCTTCTGGTCATGCTGGCTGGTTGCACAGCTTTAGCTCACTAGTTAGCTTTGCTTGCTACATTCCTCTGGCTGTGCAGAGCGAAGTGGATGGGGTTGTGTAGCTTAATTATGGTGGTGTTATGCTTATGTGAGCTGTATTTGCTAAATGTGTGTGTGGATGTTTACATCACACACCTCAGGAGTAAGATCAGCCTAAGATTATCCATTCAGCTTCTGAATGAGCCTAAAATTCTGGAGGTCTGGAGACATTCGAAGGAATACTTTGGAATGGGGTTTGGAACATGTGTTTATCACAGGGTCAGTTTGCGGAGAGTTTCTGCTGTCAGATTTGGGTTTTTTTTTTTTTTTTGAAAGGAAATTGTGTGAGAGCTCTCGGGCACCCCCTGCACTTTCTGATCTGTGGTTGAGTTCAAGCCTGAAGGTCCACCAGAGTGTGTGTAAGTACTCTAACAGGGTTAACTAGGATTTTCTTTGATTGTGGCCAATGATTGTGTGTGTGTGTGTGTGTGTGTAAGCTAGTCACTAAAACCCTTCCTAACATGAGCTCCTAGTATGGGCAGGTGGACTACAGAATGAGATCTGTTGCGATTATGGTCGTTTATTGGTGGCTAAAGATAGGCTTGAGGTTTCGTTTTCTTCGTTTTGGGGTTTATACTTAGTCCAAAGATCAGAATTAAGCTAAAACTAGGTTACTACTGAAACACATACAGCATAGGGGTCTCTAGGATCCCAACCGGTGAGGAAATAACAGCAACCACAACAAAAACCCAAGGGTTACACCGTGACGAACACCAGCCTGGCCGAGTAGATGAGGTCAGCCAGATACAGGATGAAGTTCAGAGCGGTCAGCACGGCGATGGCCAGCATCTTGTCCCAGTTGCACAGGCCTGTCATGGAGCCGCAGTTGTTGGGCCGGTGGCTCCTGCCTCCGTGCTTGTCGTCGAACTTGTAGATGGGCCAGACGATGGTGGCCGACAGGTACATGGCCACGGCCAGCAGGGCGTAGGTGGACAGGAAGCGGGCGAAGGGGAACGGCAGACACCCGGTCCACTCGGCGACGCAGAGTACGATGATGCCCGCCGACAGGATGAAGCAGATGCAGTAGACGGCCAGGCACCACTTGGTGGCGGCGTTCTGGTCGTACAAAATCGGGTTACTGATGAAGACGAAGATGATGCAGGCCACAAAGGTCTCGCACACCTTCAGCAAACCGGGCGCGGTCGCCATGTACCCGGACACTTCTCCCGGCCGAGCCTTGCTCAGGCTGACCTCGCTCAGGTAGGCCAGGGTGGCCAGGCAGGAGAAGACGGTGGAGACAATGCGGCAGTTGACCTTCTCACTGCGGTCACTGTAGCCCTTCAGGAAGAACAGGGGGAAGATGATGGAGGCGGAGAGGCACAGGAGGGAGGCGTAGCAGGCGAACGTGATGGGGAAGTTCTTCCAGGAGACCGGGACACGGGTCTGCAGGCCGCAGAGCTCCACCAGCACTACCAGGAGCGTCCCGGCGAAGCTGAAGCTCCAGCAGAAAATGCACCAGTCGCCCGTGCCGTGCGGGAGGTCGGCGCCGTACAGCGCTACGCTGAACGCCACACAGGCGAACACCATGGCTGCCACACGAGCCCACAGCAGTGGAGAGGAGTGGAAAACCACCGCCATGATGAGTCGTGATGATTTAGAGAACTGGACAATTTACAGAACGACTGTATGGAAGGCTTTCAAACTTGAGCTCGACTCGCTCGTCTGGGTCTTCGGGACGTCTAGAAACACAAGGGAAAGCAGGATTAGCAGCTTCTTCAGCAGCTCTGTGCAGTACAATCCATTAGAAACCCACCCCACCCCATCCCTTGTAGCTGCACACCTGACTGAGGGTGTGGGGGTTCTGCTAAACAGGACAGTGCGTGGTGTCTGGTTTGTGAAACAGAGGTTGTGTTATGGAGAGACTGAGGGCAGCACTGCAGGGGCAGCTGTGTGTTCCTGCGACTGCATCGCTTACGCAAACAGTAAAATGTTCAAATGCTGAAATATTCTCCTCCTCCTGCCTAATGTCACCAGAGCTCCAACAAAAAGCTCTCAGAGCAGCAGCTGAAGAAGCCCTGCCTGCCAGCCGGCCGGCCTGTGAGAGCCTGTGAGTAATGTATTCCGGCTATTTAGTCCGGCACGGCACAACCGAGACCTTTACTCAACCCCACAATCCATCTGTCATCAGCGCGAGTGGGAGGAGCCAGATAGCAGAACAATCACTGCATTCAGACCCCCCCCCCCTCGGCCCCCCCGTTAGCTCTCCTACACTTCACTTCAGCAGGACGGAATCCCTCACACACACACACACACACACACACACACACACATATAAACAGTGAAGGCTGACATAAACAGAGCAGCCACACCTTTCAGTGTCAAATCACTCTTTCACACCAGGCTGATGGAGGTGGGGGGTTGAGGGGGGGGTGAGGGATGAAAAAGAGGAGTGACCATAAAAGGAGAAACAGAGATAATGTACACAGCTGTCCAGGCCTTAGAGCAAGGAATGGAACAGTAACCATAACAATTTCTATATTTACATAAATATATATATATACATGCGCATTGTGTGTGTGTATGTATGCATACTGATACTGTAGCTACACATGTATAAATGTATATGTTTAAATATGTAATATATAATAATATTATAGTATTATTTTTTACGGTTTTGAAATGATTACTGTTATTATTAAGCCTAATATTACTGATAATTGCATTACTGTCTTATTCAATTATTATTAACTGTCTGCAGACCCACACTTTAATACTGCACAATTATTATAGGTTCATAGTCGTTACTGAATAATTCATAGTGGATACTAAAGAGTTCATAGTAATTAGTTAATAATTCATAGTGGATACTAAAGAGTTCATAGTAATTAGTTAATAATTCATAGTGGATACTGAAGAGTTCATAGTAATTACTTAATTCATAGTGGATACTAAAGGGTTGATAGTAGATACTGAATAATTCATAGTGGATACTAAAGTGTTCATAGTAATTACTTAATAATTCATAGTGGATACTGAAGAGTTCATAGTAATTACTTAATGATTCATAGTGGATACTGAAGAGTTCATAGTAATTAGTTAATAATTCATAGTGGATACTGAAGAGTTCATAGTAGATACTAAATAATTCATAGTGGATACTAAAGAGTTGATAGTAGATACTGAATAATTCATAGTGGATACTAAAGAGTTCATAGTAGATACTGAATAATTCATAGTGGATACTAAAGAGTTGATAGTAGATACTGAATAATTCATAGTGGATACTAAAGAGTTCATAGTAATTACCTAATGATTCATAGTGGATACTGAAGAGTTCATAGTAATTACTGAATAATTAATAGTGGATACTGAAGAGTTCATAGTAATTACCTAATGATTCATAGTGGATACTGAAGAGTTCATAGTAATTACTGAATAATTCATAGTGAATACTAAAGAGTTCATAGTAATTACCTAATGATTCATAGTGGATACTGAAGAGTTCATAGTAATTACTGAATAATTCATAGTGGATACTGAAGAGTTCATAGTAATTACTGAATAATTCATAGTGGATACTGAAGAGTTCATAGGAATTACTGAATAATTCATAGTGGATACTGAAGAGTTCATAGGAATTACTGAATAATTCATAGTGGATACTAAAGAGTTCATAGGAATTACTGAATAATTCATAGTGGATAGTGAAAAAGAAGGTGATTGCAGTAAAGTAGAGGCTTGAGGTGCAAGAACAGGAGGCAGATATGGAGGGGGAGGGTTGGGGGGTGAATAGTAGAAGTGTCCTTTTACCTCAGAGAGACTGAAGTTTTAAACACTCGAATAGTCGAGCCATGACTCACTCCTCCCTCTCTCTCTCTCTCCCCCTCTCTCTCTCTCTCTCTCTCTCTCTCACCCGCGCGCTCTTCTGGGTGTGTGTCAGAGTTTCCAGCTTCTTGTGTTTTAGCTGATGTGTCCCAGATGTTGAGGATCCCTCCAAACAGCAGAGAGGGAGGGAGAGCGAGAGAGAGAGAGACATGCCTAATGTTTTCCATCTTACTGTACTCCTCTCACCAGCCTCTCCTCCGCCTCCGCCTCTGCCTCCTCCTCCTCCTCTGCCTCCTCCTATACAATCCTGTCTTTCAGCTGCTCCCTCATTCTCTCTCTCCCTTACTCATTCTCTCCCTCACTCTCTCCCTCTCAGGGGGTCTTAAAGGGATGCCTTAACAAAAAAGAATCAAGGATTCCCCCCTAGTCGCAATGGAGCCGATCGCCCACGGCAACTCTGAAGTTTGGCTTCTTTACTTTTAGCACTGGAGCTACGAGGCTAAATTAGCTAACCAGCAATGGTTAGCATAGCATGATGCTAACTGCATACCTAAAGCAAACACAGAACCATGCAAAACCATGTCAACACCTAGGCTGACTGTGATTAGTCCTAATTACCACTTTGTTTGTTCTGAGACTCCTCCCCCTGATTGTAATTGGTCCTAATCGCGGTTGTTCTGCTGATGTCCGTTATTTCTGTGTAATGTAGTTAGACTGTCCGCTTATGTCCTATTACCATAGACAGAGTCTAGAGCCTGGACCTCACACATTATCTGGAACCTCTTCACTGGTTCTCCATTAAACACTCCTGAATCTCACCACCCACATAATTTCCAGGGTCAGACCTCCAACCCAAACTTTGGCTCTAGTGTCCGTCTCTGCAGGACCGTGACTCACTGATGCCTAAATCCCAGCCGATCGATTCCACTCTACATCGAGCGGATTCATCCTCACAGCAGCCATCCATCGGAACAGCGACAGGAGCACCCGTACCGCCGCAAAGCGGCCTCTAACGCTGACCTTTAAGCAGATCTCGGGACATTACTGACCACAGAATGGCCTTTTAGACCGTCTACCATCGGAACAGGAACGTGGGCCATGTCACATGACCATGACTCTCCATCACTAATTGAATTTCCCCCTAATCCAGCAGAGCGTCCCAAAACTGCAGAGAGCAGCTACTGAACACGGCTTACATAAGCCTGGACACACACACACACATACACACTCTAACCCAAACTACACACACTCCACACCCCGTCGTAATCACCTCATTTGCATATTTAATAAAGAATCAAACTAAATGTTTACAAATACATATTTACATTTAGAGAAACAATTCAGATTTATTAACATCAGATGTTTTTATTTATTTATTTATTTATTTTTATTATATATTTTTTTTTAAAAGAAACAATCCAGTTTTCTTCCAGTCCGTTCAGATATTTTTCATAAAAAAATATTAATAAAAGAAACGGTCTAGATAGTTCCCTTTTTTAGTTTCTGAGTAAATGATCAGTAGTGGGTGTGTCCCCACACACACCGCACACCGCACCCAGCACCAGCAGGACCCGGGATACGTTCATACACCCTAAGTCCTGTCAATCAACTTTACCCAACTGAAGTGTGTAAGAGGAGTGTGTGTAACAGTGTAAACCGAACCTACTGTTATACATTTACTATACATGCAGAAACACCAGCCAGCATGACCCTCTTACACACAAACACACTCACACACACACTCACACACACTCACACACACACACACACACTGCATGCTCCAAACAGTTTTACTGCACTATCTAACTATAAGCAGTGGGTTGGTGTACTAGCACTGAGTGTAATTCAGACTAATGGTCAGTCGGTGTGTGGGTAATGGTCAGTCTGAAGGCCCGGTCGAGAACAAACCTGGGCGAAAGCTTCAGAAGAGCTTCAGGGAGCTTCTGTAGACCCTGTTGAGCTGTTAAAGAGCCCCCTCAGACCTCAGTCTCAGTCAGCGGTCAGATTCTGCCCCCCCTCAGTAAACAGACAGTGAGGCTCAGTGTGTTTCCATGTGTTTCAGGGTTTAGAGATCTGGAGTCCGAGGAAGCTGCTGACCCTCTCTGAGCACTACAGCACACACACGGACTTACCTGCTGCTCTTGGCCGGTGAGTCTGGTCCAGGGCTGTGCAGACAGAGTGGACACTGGAGGAAACCCCTTACTCTCACACTCCCTCACTTTCTTACTCACTCACACACACTCCGCCCAGAGCGTTACCACATTAGGAGAAAAACACAACACTGCTGATTTATTCTCTCTCTCTGCCAGTCACTCCCTCTGTCTCTCGCTCGCCCGATTGGTCACTCCCACTTTCCCCCTCACTCTCTGTTTTCTCTCTGTCTCTCTGTCTCTCTCTCTCTCTCTGAGTGAACCCTGTTAGGGTGGAGTAAATGGAGGGTAAATGAGTTTTGGTCGTCATCATTTAGCTCCTGATTCTCTGTTCTGGGTTTAGTTTATGGTGTTATGGTGGATCACTCCTCTCACTCTGGAGCTGCTCTAGTGTAGATCACTCCTCTCACTCTGGAGCTGCTCTAGTGTAGATCACTCCTTTCACTCTGGAGCTGCTCTAGTGTAGATCACTCCTTTCACTCTGGAGCCGCTCTAGTGTAGATCACTCCTCTCACTCTGGAGCTGCTCTAGTGTAGATCACTCCTCTCACTCTGGAGCCGCTTTACTGTAGATCACTCCTCTTACTCTGGAGCTGTTTTACAATAGATCACTTCTCTCACTCTGGAGCTGCTTTACAATAGATCACTCCTCTCACTCTGGAGCTGCTCTACTGTAGATCACTCCTCTCACTCTGGAGCTGCTTTACTGTAGATCACTCCTCTCACTCTGGAGCTGCTTTACAATAGATCACTCCTCTCACTCTGGAGCTGCTGCTTTACTGTAGATCACTCCTCTCACTCTGGAGCTGCTGCTTTACTGTAGATCACTCCTCTCACTCTGGAGCTGCTGCTTTATTGTATATCACTCCTCTCACTCTGGAGCAGCTCTACTGTAGATCACTCCTCTCACTCTGGAGCTGCTTTACTGTAGATCACTCCTCTCACTTTGAAGTTGTTCTACTATAGATCACTCCTCTCACTCTGGAGCTGCTGCTTTACTGTAGATCACTCCTCTCACTCTGGAGCTGCTTTACTGTAGATCACTCCTCTCACTTTGAAGTTGTTCTACTATAGATCACTCCTCTCATTCTGGAGCTGCTTTACTGTAGATCACTCCTCTCACTCTGGAGCTGCTTTACTGTAGATCACTCACCTTACTCTGGAGCTGCTTTACTGTAGATCACTCCTCTCACTCCGGAGCTGCTCTACTGTAGATCACTCCTCTCACTCTGAAGCCGCTCTACTGTAGATCACTCCTCTCACTCTGGAGCTGCTCTACTGTAGATCACTCCTCTCACTCTGGAGCTGCTCTACTGTAGATCACTCCTCTCACCGTTCAGCCTACAGCAGTCTGGCCCCACCCGTTCTCACTAAAGTCATAAGGAATGGTTAAGACTGGTTTTTAAACAAGGCAGCCAATTAGAAAAGAGCTCATTTACATATGTCAGTATTAAAGGCACAGAAGAGAAGCTTAGAGGGAGATATGGATATGACAATAATGACAATATACATGTTATAACTGTTGGAACTTTAAATATGGTGCATCAGTATGTAATATTTATTAGTAGTAGTAGTGGTGTTGGTAATAATAACTAAAGTATACTCAGTCCATTTTTCTGTATCAGTGCTTTTCTTCAGTGAAATGAAAAAGGTGTAAACTATTTTTAGCGGGTTGAGAGGATAAGAGACGGGCTGCAGTTCTGAGGAATCTCGATGTTTCTTTATTAATAGAATCACATTAATGCTGTTTATGATCAGCGTATCCTGCAAACGTATCACATCCTCCGTTTGTTTACGTTGCCAGGCGACCGAAGCGGTGTCCATGGAAACCAAATGCCTGTTTATGGAGTATTTAGAAAATGTGGTTAAGAAGATGTGTGACTCAAGAACTCATTTCCGGCAGAGAAACGGGTTTTCCTCACACACACACACACACACACGCCCAGCACATGTGTGCAGATGTGTGCAACGTAAGGTGGAGTGGGTGTTGGGGGGAGTGGGTGTTGGGGGGGCAGTGTCACATATAGATTTTTATGCTGAATATTTTTTACAGTTTTTAAACAAGACTGTTACTGTCATTTAATCCCAGTCTGCACATCTGGCCGTCTGCACATCTGCCCGTCTGCTTTCTCTCCTCGCTCAGGTTTTTTATCTTGTTTGACGCTGCGTCTGCTGAACTTCTGATTCTACACAAGGGTGTTCTCTGATTGGTCGGGACACAGCAGGGCTCATTTAACTATCAGTACAATCATTTCATATTTAACATGTACTCAAAAACCTGACACCATCCTAGCAAGCACCTGGGGTACCACTGCAGTCACCTAATCTAACAACCATCTGGAATACCCAAGCAGCAAGGTTGTAGATTCAACACCAGTGACAGAATAGGGAATGCTTAGGAACACCCTAGCAACCACCTAAACTACAAGCACACCAAATACACCCAGCTTGAATTTAGAGAATGTTGTAGGAACATTCAGCGATGTTTTTAGAAGGATCCAGGAAGGTAGGTCTGTACGACGTTTCTCATATTCCCAGACAAAAAGCATCCAGCATCTGACGTAACTTTCCTGAAACTAAAAACAAGAAATAAAATACAGTCCAATTAAAATTTAGCATTTATTTAAAAACAGAATATAATGTCTGAATTTACACTGACAATAAAATAGTTTTAGGAACGTCCAGAAAATTTGACTGATTGCAGATTATAAGAACCAAAGGTCATATAAGGGTTCTACTTAATTAAACTATCTAGCTGACCATCTGGCAACAACCTAGCAACCACCTAAAATGCATTTGTAGCTGTATCTGGCAACATAGAAAATGCTGAACAACCACCTGGGGTACAATTGCCATGATCTAGTAACCACTTAGGGTATCATAGTAACACCTTGCAGCACCCTAGCAACGACCTGGGGTGGAAATAATCAACAACCCTTCGGAATACATTAGAACCTACCAACACCTATGGCAACATAGTAAAATTCTTAGCAACACCCTAAAATATTTTTTTTACTGTCTGGCAACACCCTAGCAACCACCTGAGATGTTCTTAAGCTACACAATGTCTCTGTAGGAATGTTGAACTGCTAAACTACTGGCTGAAGGAAATGCACTGGTTTCTATCTGGTTTATTTTAGGACTAATTAATCTTATCATTATTATTATTAATAATAATAATAATAATAATATCAACTGTAATATTCATTAACACATGAATTTATTTACGTATGTGTAGTTATGTAGGTGTATGTAATGTAGTGAGCTCTACAGTAAAAGTAAGTGACAGTGGTTGAATATTTATGGTGGGGTATTATGGGATGGCTGGAACTGGCCGTTATAAATAGGCTATTATAGTGTAACTGTATCCGCCCACTGTTTAAACAAGGCTGTGGAAAACAGCTGCAGCAATTTCCGGCTTAATGCAAAATTTCTCTGTATGAACTTTAGTGAAATCAATCAACACGGTTCATCACCGTGGAGACGGCACAGTGCTGCCACAGTTCACTGAAGAGCCAGCAGGGGGCAGTCTTCCTTAATCAATGATCACTTCACTTTCAGAGTTTGAAGCTGAGCTTCACTGTAGAGAAACTGACCCACTCTGATCTCCCTACAGTGGAGGTGAATGGAAGCAGGCATCAGTCGCCATGACTACAACAACACCGATACAGCCCATAATTTATCTCCTATCCAAACCCACCAGTGCAGCTACAACACGAGTCTTCTGAGTTTTATATGGAATAATGATGATGATGATGATGATGAAGGTAAAATAGTGAATAGAGAATCTCCACTAATGCAGTTTTCTTTAGGGACTACTTTCTGTAGCCGCACTACACCCTGCAGCATGTATCCCTCCACCATTTTAATGATCTGGTTCTAAAAGCAGGTTCTAGAGGCGAACTCTTCTCAGAACTCTGGTAGAACAGTGTCTCAGGCATCAGGCAGCGTCTTCATCACCATTAGGTGAAGAACTTTCTCTGAGGAGCTTCTTTTTATTAGAGCTTCAGACGTCTGCTTCCCTTCACCTCCACTGTAGAACCACAGCTCTGACTGGGGGAGTTTATCTAGAACCTCCACTGTAGAACTCCAGTTCTGACTGGGTGAGCTTATCTAGAACCCAGCATTTCACACCAAACCCACTGAACCCAAATCCAAAAACATAATTATTCATTATTTTATAATCAAACACACTGCACCTTTAAGAATGATATATGTAAATTAGCTCTGTTCTGATTGGCCACCTTGTATTGTACTGAATGGGAGACCTAAACTCGCTGAATAGGTGGAGCTAAATTGCTGTAGGCTGAATGGGTGGGACTAAACTGCTGTAGGCTGAATGGGTGGGACTAAACTGCTGTAGGCTGAATGGGTGGGACTAAACTGCTGTAGGCTGAATGGGTGGAGCTAAATTGCTGTAGGCTGAATGGGTGGGACTAAACTGCTGTAGGCTGAATGGGTGGGACTAAACTGCTGTAGGCTGAATGGGTGGGACTAAACTGCTGTAGGCTGAATGGGTGGGGCTAAATTGGTGTAGGCTGAATTGGTGGGGCTAAACTGGTGTAGGCTGAATTGGTGGGGCTAAACTGGTGTAGGCTGAATGGGTGGGGCTAAACTGGTGTAGGCTGAATGGGTGGGGCTAAATTGGTGTAGGCTGAATTGGTGGGGCTAAGCTGCTGTAGGCTGAATGGGTGGGGCTAAGCTGCAGAGAGACAAGATTTATTTAGGTATAGTATCCTGACGTCATCACCAAAACACCAGCTGTAGAAGGAGAATTTCTATTGGTCCATCCATCATGACGGACAGCTTTTGGGTTCAATAATGTGGAAAACCTATATATATATATATATATATTTATTTTATTTAAAAAAAAGATTTTCACAGCAGTGATGCAAGTACAACATATATCGCTCAGCACTGAATAAAAAAATCAGCTAGCAGTAATCAATATACATTATATGGACAAAAGTATTAGGACATCTGCTCATTGTTCATTACTTTTCTGAAATCAAGGGGATTAAAAGAGTTGATCCTGCTTCTGTTGGAGTAACTGTCTGTACTGTCCAGAGAAGAAGACTTTCTACTAGAGGATTTGATTGAGTGCATTTAGCAACAATAGCGTTAGTGAGGTCAGGATGTTGGATGAAGCTGATCACCACCCCAACTCATCCCATCCAAAAGTACTGGATGGAGCACCGTCCATCGTTCCAATTCACACCCCTCTACTAGCCCACGCCTGGCATTAGGCAGCATGGTGGCGACAGGTTCAGGTTTGGGTTATCTGCTCCAGAGGGTCCTATTCTGTTGGCAGTACTTTTGAACAGGGACTAGACAAGCTGTGTGTGTGCATTTGCACATCTGTATCAGCAATGTGTGCGGCTTAAAACAGCTGAACGCTGAATTAGAAGGGGTGTCCACAAACTTTTGGACATTTAGTGAACCAGTATGTTAGTAATCATGTGATTAGGTTAGGGTTAGCTTAACTAGCGGAGTAGCGCGGCAGGGCGGTCGGGCGGTCAGGCTTCGGCGCAGTCGTCGTGAGGGCAGCAGTAGTTCCAGCTGTTGTCGTAGTCGGTGTAGCACCAGTTGTAGCTCTTGCCGTATTTGGCGCAGGCGTAGTTGGGACGGCAGTATTTCCCATCTTTAGCTTTGCTGTTCCACAGAGGGGGGCTGCAGTAGTCCCAGGAATCGCTGGTTTTACACCAGTAGTAGTCTTCACCATACGTGGCGCAGGGGTGATCGTCCTTGCACTTCTCCCCGTTCGCCGTGATGGTCGAGTACTGGGGGGAGCACTGGATCTGCACTTGCCCCGACAGACACCGGTAGCCCTTGGACGCCTCCTGGTAGAGGCAGGGGGTGGTGCAGCAGGGCTTGAACCCCTTCTTGGTGACACAGTAACGCTCTTTGCTCTCGCAGCGCGTGCCATCTGCAGCAGTCATCGCACCGGCGTCAGACTTCTCAGGGACCTGCTGACACCGAACAGTGTCCGATCCCTGGTCTGATCCCACCTCCCTCTTTCTGAGCTCGTCTTTAATGACGCTGCTGAACACAGTCGGCCCTCCGACTCCAAAGAGAACACAGGCTTTCTCACTGGCACACTTCATGCTCTCCAAATCCCTGAAGAATTCAGCCTCGCTGCCGTAGCCCATCGTGGAATAGGTGCGCTTGCTCTCGCTAGTGTCTGGGCATCTGCGTTTCAGTGGCGTGGGGTCTTGCTGGTTCGGCATTCGAAAGAAGCTGAGCATGTCGTCCGGGATGTGGAGCGCTGCTGACAGCGGAATTAGATTTTTCAGATTTTCGGTAACTTGCTGATATTTTGACTGCTGATAGTAACACTCATCAACAAAAATCTTCACTGCTGGAGACGAACTCTGCGAGCCACCGGCCCGTTGATACAGCTCGGACAGGTCCGAATTCAGTTCAGGGACCGACATCATCGTTATGCTACTTTCGGGCCTGTTCGGACCTATGTAACCAAAGGAAAACGAGTTATCATTATTGCTGGGGTCTTCAAAACAGACAGCGGTCCAAATGTGCGTGGGCACAGTCACTCTCTCGAAGTCGCTCGACTGGGCTTGAGCTGATCCCTGTCTTCGAGGGATTCGGTATTTAGGATGTGGAACGGTACCAGTGACGATGTAGGCTGTTGCTTCAGGGTGAGCATCGAGCTCAGTTCTCAGAAGCTTCCTCAACCCTCTCTCCCATTGATACCAGTGGACACGGTTGAAGCAGGGGTCCATGGGGGCGGCGTTGGTCAGGGTAAATGTTGCGTCGCGGCCTTCTTCACACTGGAAACAGTTGGGGTTGAGGTGCCCGCGGTCATAACCCGTTTTACTGTAGTCACTGTCGATGGCCTGGAACCTTTTTAGAGTATTAATGTTAAATTCTCCCTCCCGGCTCATTTCAGAATTCTCACGCTGTATGGAAATCTGTAACCAAATGAACAAAAACAACAAACACAAAAACAATTCAGCTGCGATGTCTTTTGGTTGTATGAGCTTGGCGGTGGATGAGGTGGATGTGAAAGTGAGTTATAGCTTCTTTAGAAACAAAACAGAACAAAACCAAGCAAGCAGCGAAACTTATACGCAGACACTAAACAAGAAACACCTGGGGAAGATAACGAGAGGGGGCGGGGCTACAAACTAGGCACTGGTGGGAACACTAATGAATGGGCAGGGGTCATGCATATCAAGAACAATGCACAAATGCACCAGTTTGGAGCCTGCCTCTCCTCGGTCCATATCTGTAGCGTAATCCGATTGGCTAATCCGAGCAGCAGAACCGCCTTTCCTCAATCTAGATCTGAGTGTAATCTGATTGGCCGAGCTGCTGCAGGTCGCTGGTATGAAATGCTGGAGACTGAATTGTGTATTGATGCTCTGAATCCTTTCTAAATGATCTAATAAAATATGTGTCAGGCTTCCAGAGCATTCAATCATATGCGAAAGTTTTGGCACCCCACAGTTTGTACATGTTTTTGTGCATATGTGCATTTTCAGACCGTCGGTGTATGATAATGTGGGAGGAGGCTGTAAGAGGGAGGAAGCGCTGAGGGCTGGACGCTGGGCCGGAGATTAGGAGGATCTGTCAGTCTGCTTTGAGCTAGAAGGCTGGACCCTCCTCTGAGAAGTGGAGCTAAAACTGAGAGACATGCCGGAGGTACAGGGAACTATTATACTGATATTTTCTAATTGTACATAGACACTGTTATTGTTTTACCTTAACTTGTGGTGTAAAAGACTGTGGTTTAGTTTCTGTTCTGAATAGAAACTGTGTTTGAATGTGCCGAGTCATGATTTACACACGGCCCACTGTATTTACACACATACTGACATTAATGGGTTAACCTGCTAATATGGTTGAATAACAGCCGAGACACAGAGCCATGACGGAATGCAGAGCCAGGAATAACTAGAATTCCACGGATTTATCAATTCTGATTACTTACCTGTGGCTCGATGAACCATGAGGACGATCTCTTTTTCCCGTCACTTTCCTTTGCATCTTCGCCCAACGTGTAGGCGCTGTACACGGCCAGCCTGTGGTGTGTGTTGTAGAGAGTGGCATAGTGATCATTTAACTCCAATTTCTGACAGATTTTCTTGGCGTTCTGATCCATCCCTCCCGGTTCTGTTCTTTTGTAAAAGAACTTGTCACACTCAGAAAAGGACGGGACCACCCTGGCCTGAGCACTGAGTGCTCTCAGCAGGACACAGGTGAGCAGTAGAGGCAGGAGAACCATGATCTGCAGCCGAGCCGAGCGTCGGACGGCGAGTGCACGCACCAGCAGCGCCCTGTCCGCTTTAATGACTCCCGGGTCTAAGGGGCGGGGCTACAGAGGTGGGTCAGAGTAACAGCTGTCTTGCTATCTTCCACCCCGTCAACAGTCTATCTTCACTTCTTCCTCCTGCTTCGTTTAAATATTGACGGTTCTCTGCTCTGCGAATATATCTACGCCGATGGGCGCGGTGGACTCAAAATGAGGGGTGTCCAGGTCCATTAATGGCATGTCGGTGTATATCTCGGCAGCGGAAAACACAGGAGGAGCTCCACTGACTGAACACAGTCTAGGCAGACGTTTGTTGCTATCTCGGCAGTGAATTGTCAACACAGGCACGTGCAGCCCTACGCCTGTACCCCCCCACTGAAATATCAATCCGCCAAGGTCAGACTGACCGCACCTGGCTCTTAAAGGGTACAGCGAGAGACACACTGATTGGTTTATTGTTGCACGTTAAGCCCAAAATAAACACACCCATGATTAATTAAGAGACTTAATTAAGAGCGTTTTGAGCCACGCAAGGCGAGCTTTTCCCATCGTTACCATAGCGAGTAACCTGGACTCGACTTCCCCTGCTGCCATTGTCGGGTACTGCATTGCTGCGGAAGAGCGAGCACGCCACGCCACGACATTACCACAGTAAACTATTTCAACATACAATTTAGCTTGATGTTGTTGTTGTTATTGTTGTTGTTGTTGTTATCTGGCGACGTTTAGTTGATGGCATTATCACTAACATTCGTGAGCGTGCCTGTGTGTATAGCTAGCTAGCTACATGTGTTGGTGCATTAGCTAGCTAGCACTAGCTCCATTCGGTGAAGCTTGTCACTCGTCACTCTTGCTAGCTACAACAAACTTTATTTAGTACCTAAGTGTTAAAAATGTTTTTAAATGTTAAAAAAGATAATAAATGATTTATTAATAATAATAATACATGATTCATTTTACAGTATGTAATAATTTGAATGTCTTTTAAAGTACTCTAATATTTGCTGTGATAAAAATGTAAGAAATTACAGTGTAGTTCATCCGAGTCGATATTTATTTATCAGAGCTGCTCACTGTCTCAGAGTTTATATTATTATACTATTCATTTATTATATTATATTATATAATTATAACACTAATGCAACACTAATGGATTATTCACCCAAGAGTCAGTTCACTATGATTGTGGAGTGGGACTCATTCGTCCTGCAGGTCTTGGAATGGACATATTCTTTATTGTCAGTATACGAATAAAAATAAAATTAAACATAATTTCTGTAAAGGACAAATATGAAGTCACTACAATAATTGACCGGATCTTAATGTGAAAATGCAGCTTTATGCTTCATATTTCAGCTGTCAGATGAGTTTACATGTGGAATAAACCAGTGTTTTGCTGTTTTTGTGCCGTTTCTCTAATAAAATTTACAGAAGCGAAAAATATGCAAGTGATTATTCAGCAGTTTTATCTCAGCGTCAACAGTTTTCACTTCTGCTCTCACTCACTTCTGGGCCCCCCATGACCCCGTCGCCGGTTCACCGCTTGTCCTTCCTCCGAACACTTTTGCCAGATACTGACCCGGTCGATGCAGCAAAACGTGGAGGCCAGGAAAGTGCACAGGAAGAGTGACGGAAAGCCGGATAACAGGTGGGACAGAAATAAAGATGGACGCTGGAGAACGGTCTGAAGGGTCTGAAGGGTTCAGAGCCCCAGCAGGCATTAGTGAAGGCATGGGTAATAGGACAGGGCCGACTGCAAGGCTGGATTATGCTCCCTTTACTCACCGGAAACTATTTAACCGCCACTGCCCACATACTTCTAGGTGTCCTTTACGTCGGCATGGATGTTAAGCGGTACAGCCACTAGAGGGCAGTTCAGAGTGAAACTGCAGTGTCTCCCTCTGCTGGCCTTAGTAGGAAGCTCGTGCACAGGTCACCTTCACCTGAGGCTCATCTCATTTACATTTACATTTACATTTATGGCATTTAGCAGACGCTCTTATCCAGAGCGACTTACAAAGTGCTTTGCTATTTACCCAAGAAAACCTCAGCTAGTTAGAATAGACTAATACAAAAGATACCTCCAAGCTTAGACATTACTAAACACAATACAATAAGGCAACCATAGAACTATTCGTCCAAGTACTCTCTGAAGAGGTGGGTCTTCAGTCTGCGTTTGAAGACAGCGAGCGACTCGGCCGTTCGGACATCCAGGGGCAGCTCGTTCCACCACTTTGGTGCCAGGACAGAAAAAAGCCTGGACGCTTGTCTTCCGCGGATTTTGAGGGATGGTGGGTCGAGCCGAGCCGTACTTGAAGCTCGAAGGGCTCTTGGTGCAGATCGGCTTTTGACCATTGCCATCAGATACGGAGGGGCTGGTCCGTTCTTGGCTTTGTAGGCCAGCGTCAGGGTTTTAAATCTGATGCGGGCAGCTACAGGAAGCCAGTGGAGAGAACGCAGCAGTGGAGTGACATGGCTGAATTTAGGGACATTGAAGACGACCCGTGCCGCTGCATTCTGGATGAGTTGCAGGGGCCTGATGGTGCGCAGAGGGAGACCAGCCAGAAGAGAGTTGCAGTAGTCAAGTCTGGAAGTGACGAGAGACTGAACAAGCACCTGGGTGGCCTCTCTAGAGAGGAAGGGTCGAATTCTCCGGATGTTGTACAGAAGAAATCTGCAGGACCGAGTTACGTTTGCAACATGACTTGAGAACGATAAACAGAGTGAAGATTGCGGTGAAGAGTGGAAGAACTTGCAGAAGTGGTAGTTGAAGGAGCAGAGAGGGGGAGTGAGAAGGAGAGAAAGTGGTGATCAGAGAAGTCCAAAGGAGTCACAGCCACATCCAGAGCAGGGACAGGTCTGCTGAAGATCAGGTCCAGAGTGTTACCTGCTCTGTGTGTTGGTGCAGACTGGTTGAACGCGAGATCAAAAGAGGATAGGATTGGGAGAAGGCATGAAGACTGGAGTTTCTCTGATGGAAGGTTGAAGTCGCCAAGTAGAATAAGTGGGGCGTCAACAGGGAGTCCACTCAAGAGAACATCCAGTTCATCAATGAAACTGCCCAAAGGACCAGGAGGACGATAGAGAACAATGATGAGAAGTCTAGTGGGAGAAGAGACAGTAACAGCATGGTATTCAAAAGAGGAAATGTCAAGATTAGAAAAAGAGAGCGGGGTGAAGCGCCACCGAGGAGAGAGAAGTAAACCGGTGCCGCCGCCCCTGCCAGTCCTTCGTGGAGAGTGGGAAAAGGCAAAGGCAGACGACAAGGCAGCTGGAGTTGCAGAGTTGTCCGGGGTGATCCACGTCTCAGTCAGTGCCAGGAAGTTTAGAGACCGTGCAGAAGCAAAAGCTGAGATGAAATCTGCCTTCTGCACTGCAGACTGGCAATTCCACAGTCCCCCAGTTACCATCACATTGGTATTAGAACAAGGTGGGTAAATGAGGTTACCGGAATTGCGGCGTCTGCATCGGTATCTGCACCTCCGGCTGCTGTCAGAGGTGAGGACAGGAATTGCAAAGCACATCTTCAAGTACAACAGAATAGAGTTGAGTAAAAAAGTTGTCGCAGCAGATATTCTAGCTAGGAGTCATGACGTCTAACAAACCGCTACAGACGTGCACGTCTGTAGCGGCTCCACACCTAATTTATCAAGATTGGAGGCACTTGGCTCCTCCTCTGCAATTCACACTTCTAGCTGGCCTGAAACTACACCTGAATCAGCACCTCAATCAACTAGTGAGCACCAAGCTTCTATGTTAACCTTAAGACAAGAGTGTTAGCAGAATCTAGTTAGAAGTATATTTAAAACCAGCCTACCTTACAAGCTAAAGATGACCCCAAGTAAAAAAAGCAAGCACACTCTCCAGCACACAGGTGCTGGTCCTGATGGGCTGATTTGGACTTCTCTTAAGCTCCTCAGTTTGGAGGGTTCTTGGAGGCGTCACTGTTACTCTACCAATCACTGAAGTGTTTGTGGGGCTTGCTGGATATTTAGGATTTGACCCTCTGCTTCAGTTCGGGGCGAGTTCGTGTTTCGGTAAGCTACATACCTCTAGCTCTATGTGGTGTCTACATAACCCAGTAGCTTCCTCATAGCCACATAAGCTAAAGTATGTGTAATATAATAATAATAATAATTATATAACAATATAACAAATAGCCTAATGCACAACTATCGCCAGTATACAGGAAATGTTGGGTGTGAAATGGTGTGCTGGATGAGGGCCGAGCCAATGATCAGTACCCCAGTGATGCCCTCGAGTGGGAGGGCCGTAGCTGGAGGATCATATGAATACATAATACATAAGACACTGATGTATACATCAAATACTTTCCAACTATGAAGGAACAGGAACAGAAATATGAGCATTTAATGTATTTATTTGTGGAGATTATGGGATAGTTTTATAGTGAAAAATAGGAGAAGAAATAGAGACAGAGTTTAGGAATCATGTATTTATGTGGAATTGTGTTCAGAAGGAGATTAGCGCAGTGGTGCCCTGAGTCAGCGTGGTCCTCGCTTCTGCACGGGCTTCAGACGCCGGGTCAGGTTACAGATTCCTCCCAGATTCAACGGCAGAAGCAGGCCTGAGTTACTCCGCTGATGCTGCTTCTGAACACCGACTGTAGGAAACACGTCCGCCATGTTGATACATTTACAACCAGAGTTTGTGCACTAGAGACCAGAGGCGGAGCCAGACGCGCCTACTCATCTGGTAGACCCGCCCCTTTCTCTCAGTGCCCTGGATTCCCAGTTCGTCCGGTAAGTGAAAAAGAAATCAGAACTGGTCCGCCATGACAGTTAACAGGGGAAACACGCCAGCAGTACAAGATAACTTGGTTGTCACTGTAGCGCCCCCTAGTGGCAACATGTGACCAGGAATGTATTGTGACCCAGTTTTAAATGCAACTGCATGCGAAACCCAGTCTGTGTAGCTTCCAGCGCCTGCGCTCGCGTCCCGGCGTGAAGTAATCTTCGGGGCCTGGGAGTCCTTCGGGACGGTTCATGCTCAGGGGTGGTGCTGCACCTGTCTGCTCTTGGATGAATATAAGGACGACCACAGAGGCCCGAGAGAATTCCCCTGCTGTCAAACCACAGCATTCTGGGTCCTTTCCTGTAGAGATTAACCTCCAGCAACTCTAGAACACTAGAACACAAAACTAATACAATCTAGAACGCAAACACACAAAGAAAGGCTCTAGAACACAGACCTAATACAATCTAGAACGCAAACACAAAGAAAGGCTCTAGAACACAGACCTAATACAATCTAGAACGCAAACACACAAAGAAAGGCTCTAGAACACAGACCTAATACAATCTAGAACGCAAACACAAAGAAAGGCTCTAGAACACAGACCTAATACAATCTAGAACGCAAACACAAAGAAAGGCTCTAGAACACAAAACTAATACAATCTAGAACACAAACACACAAAGAAAGGCTCTAGAACACAGACCTAATACAATCTAGAACGCAAACACAAAGAAAGGCTCTAGAACACAAAACTAATACAATCTAGAACACAAAACTAATACAATCTAGAACGCAAACACAAAGAAAGGCTCTAGAACACAGACCTAATACAATCTAGAACACAAACACACAAGGAAAGGCTCTAGAACACAGAACTAATACAATCTAGAACCCAAACACACAAAGAAAGGCTCTAGAACACAAAACTAATACAATCTAGAACGCAAACACACAAGGAAAGGCTCTAGAACACAGAACTAATACAATCTAGAACCCAAACACACAAAGAAAGGCTCTAGAACACAAAACTAATACAATCTAGAACGCAAACACACAAGGAAAGGCTCTAGAACACAGAACTAATACAATCTAGAACACAAACACACAAAGAAAAGACTAGAACACAAAACTAATACAATCTAGAACGCAAAACTAATACAATCTAGAACAAATAACTAATCTAGAACACAGAACTAAAATGTATTGTGTGTAAAAATGGTTTTTTGTTGTTGTTTTTTGTTTTTTTAAACGTGGCAGGCTGACCGGAAGTGATTTTACCCGCGTTGTCGCTGTTTCCTGCTAACGGTCTCCCTGCTGTTAATGACACTGGGGTTTTGGCGCGCTCTAGTGTTCGAGACTGTAACTGCAGCGCTCCGCCCGTGCCGGCGAATAATGCGGTAAATGTCGGCCTCTAGTGGACGCTCAGGAGAACAGCAGGAGCGCCAGACTCCCTCATTGAGCCCGTGTTTCGGGGCAGAGGGCTGGGCGGGTCAGAGCCTCTCTTACCCAAGAACACACCCTGCTCTCCTTCAGCAGCCTGGCCAGTCTTAGTTAGTCTCTACAGATCAGCCAATCAGCTTCGCTGTTCACGGTGATGACGTGTTTGATGGGCAGACTGCAGCTGGGCTGAGCCGCTGTGGAGCAGCTGTATCGGTACCGGGCTGAGCTGAGCCCGAGTCTCCTGAAACTGAAAGAAGAAGGGGGCCGTGTGTGTGTGTGTGTGTGTGTGTGTGTGTGTGTGTGTGTGTGTGTGTGTGTGTGTGTAGGGTGGGGGGGGGTGTATCTAGAACACGGTTCTCTTTCTTTTTTCACTTCCAGCTGAGCTGATCATTAGCTCCTCGCTCCACCTGAGGAAGGTGGAGGAGGTTCCTGCTGTTCTCTCAGGTGTTCAGGAAGACTCGCGGTAGCTGAAATTCCCCCCACCCGTATTCAGTCAGGCCCCGCCCTCCTGTGCTGCGATTGGCTGAAAGTTCGTGTTCAAGGTTTTTATTGGTTGATGATCTCTGGCATCTTCATTTGATCATTTATTTAAGAATAAAAATGTAGAACATAAATCTAGAACACTAGAACACACTGATGTGTTAGGACCCGTGTTCTAGAGTGCCTAGTTAGTATGTTCTAGACTGACTGATTTGTGAGAACTCGTGTTCTAGAATGCCTGTGTTCTACATTACCTAGGAACACAAGTACACAGGTCTTACTCAAATCTACCTAATTCTAGAACCTAAATATGCAAAGAGCACAATTAAACAATCTAGAACCTTCAACATAAGCATTCTAGAAGACTTGTATGTGCAACTTAGCACTCTAGAACCTAAGTGCACAAAACTTTAGGCACTCTAGAACGCAAACATGCAAAGAAAAGACGAACACAAGAACACAAAATTAATACGATCTAGAACACAAACACCAACAAAAGACTCTAGAACACAAGAACACAAAACTAATACGATCTAGAACACAAACACCAACAAAAGACTCTAGAACACAAGAACACAAAACTAATACGATCTAGAACACAAACACCTAAAGAAAAGACTCTAGAACACAAAACTAATACAATCTAGAACACAGACACAGACAGATTGGCAGTCTAGTACCCAATCATGCACTATCTAGGTCCTATAGAACGCAGGCACGTGTACTGGAACGCTGCAGCCGAACTTCTGACCAATCCCTGCGCTGGTGGGCGGGGCCTGTCCGAATACGGGTGTGAAGTGGAAAAGAGCGAGCGCGCTGCTCGCGCGGGGGGGTGAAGCGAAGTTACAGAGCGAGGAAGTAACACCGCGGCACGAGAGCAGAGCTGTAAACACGCGGAGAGGCTCGCGCTGTAGTGATTTCACCCGGACTGCGTTTCATCTGGGCTGCTTTTGATCTCACACCTGGCGATCGGACGTCACTGCTGACGCGCGGTAGGTGAGTCCAGCGCTCAGGTGAGCGGCCGCTGTTGGGTTCTGTGGGTCAGGAAGCGGGTTGGTGTACTTTGGTCGCGCGGGCTGGACGGAGGGAGGCTCTGACGTTGTTTACCTCCTTTTCCTGGTTGGATCGGGCGCGTGCTGTGGGGGAATGACACCGGACTGAAGCAGGTGAGCTCGTCCAGGTGGGGTTCAGCTGTAGGTCCGGGCAGGTTGGGGTTGTTTACAGCGTACCTGGGGCTTTTGGCTTGTGTCTGAGCTCAGGGTGGAGCAGGAGCAGGAGCAGGAGCAGGAGCAGGGCAGGTGAAGGAAGTACACCTGAGCACAGGTGGTCCAGGTGGGCTTTCTGGTTCAGAAGATCAGTGCTTATTAACTTATTAAGCCCAATCCTTCACCATGTGAGCGTTCTCCTGGGTGGGCGTAGATCAGGAGTTCCTAGCGTTCTAGGTCAGGCGGGACAAGCGTGAACATGCACCAACCCTGAGGTCTTTTTTTTCGGATTTCCCTCTCCCCTCCTCTCCCCTCCCCTCCTCTCCTCTCCCCTCCTCTCCCCTCCTCTCCCCTCCCTGCTCCAGGTGATCTATGTCATGCGGTGTGCCGAGGCGAAGCTGGTGCGTGCCTGCAAAAGCTACGATGAGCGTCCCGGAAAGCAGAAGGTCCACCTATCAGGATGAGGCCACCTACGTTCTCCAGATATACCCAAGACTGTCCGTCAAAACGGCCCAGAGCTGCACCCTCAGGGTCCACAAGGATGCCACAGCGGCCAGAGTCGTCCAGAACGCCGGGGTCACTCTGGGCCTGGACGTGTCCAAGCCGCACCAGCTTGTGGAGGTCAGGGAGTTCGGAGGAGAAGAGTGGGTCCTGCACGCCAGCGACCGTCCGGTCGAAAGGGTGCTCCTCTGGCCGAGGAAGGTCCAAGAGCTCCATCTGCAAAGCCACGGGTACTACTTCGTCCTCCAACCGGGTGGCCAGGACGCGCCGAGCCAGACGGGCCGCGTGCCGGACATCCGCGGCCTTCAGAGGCCTGACCCGGAGGACTGCAACGATCTGTGCGGCCTTCCCGTCTTGACCGAGAAGAACATCCTGGAGACGCTCCGTCGCCGCTTCCTCAAGAAGCAGATCTACACCTACGCCAACAACATCCTCATCGCCGTCAACCCCTTCAAGTTCCTCCCCATCTACAACCCCAAATACGTGGAGATGTACGAGAACCACACGCTGGGCCGCCTGGACCCGCACGTCTTCGCCATCGCCGACGCCGCCTTCCGCGCCATGCTCAACAAACACCTCAACCAGTGCATCGTCATCTCCGGCGAGAGCGGCTCCGGCAAAACCCAGAGCACCAACTTCCTCATTCACTGCCTGACCGCCTTCAGCCGCAAGGGCTGCACCAGCGGCGTGGAGAGGACCATCCTGGGGGCGGGGCCGGTGCTGGAGGTAAGGAAGCACTTCAGGGGTTCCCCACTGAGGGTGGGTGAACCTTGATACACGATAAGTATCAGAATCAGAACCACCAGTGGAGCTACACCAGTCTCCTGAGTTTTATACGGAGTGATGATGATGATGATGATGGTGGTAGTTCTCTTTAGGGACTACTTTTTGCCGCACTACACCCTGCAGCATGTATCCCTCCAGACTAATCTCCTGAAGGGAGTATCATAGATCATAGACATACGTACTTGGGTTCTCAAGTCCCTAACTTTCATGTAATTATGTACTAGAACATCTGATTTGTGCGTAGTTGGGTTCTCAAATGCCTGATTTGTGCGTAGTTGGGTTCTCAAATGCCTGATTAGTGCGTAGTTGGGTTCTCAAATGCCTGATTTGTGCGTAGTTGGGTTCTCAAATGCCTGATTTGTGCGTAGTTGGGTTCTCAAATGCCTGATTAGTGCGTAGTTGGGTTCTCAAATGCCTGATTTGTGCGTAGTTGGGTTCTCAAATGCCTGATTTGTGCATAGTTGGGTTCTCAAATGCCTGATTAGTGCGTAGTTGGGTTCTCAAATGCCTGATTAGTGTGTAGTTGGGTTCTCAAATGCCTGATTAGTGCGTAGTTGGGTTCTCAAATGCCTGATTTGTGCGTAGTTGGGTTCTCAAATGCCTGATCAGCGTGTAGTTGGGTTCTCAAATGCCTGATTAGTGCGTAGTTGGGTTCTCAAATGCCTGATCAGCGTGTAGTTGGGTTCTCAAATGCCTGATTAGTGCGTAGTTGGGTTCTCAAATGCCTGATCAGCATGTAGTTGGGTTCTCAAATGCCTGATTAGTGCGTAGTTGGGTTCTCAAATGCCTGATTTGTGCGTAGTTGGGTTCTCAAATGCCTGATCAGCGTGTAGTTGGGTTCTCAAATGCCTGATCAGCGTGTAGTTGGGTTCTCAAATGCCTGATTAGTGCGTAGTTGGGTTCTCAAATGCCTGATTAGTGCGTAGTTGGGTTCTCAAATGCCTGATTAGCATGTAGTTGGGTTCTCAAATGCCTGATCAGCGTGTAGTTGGGTTCTCAAATGCCTGATTAGTGTGTAGTTGGGTTCTCAAATGCCTGATTAGTGCGTAGTTGGGTTCTCAAATGCCTGATTAGTGTGTAGTTGGGTTCTCAAATGCCTGATCAGCGTGTAGTTGGGTTCTCAAATGCCTGATTAGTGTGTAGTTGGGTTCTCAAATGCCTGATTAGTGTGTAGTTGGGTTCTCAAATGCCTGATCAGCGTGTAGTTGGGTTCTCAAATGCCTGATCAGCGTGTAGTTGGGTTCTCAAATGCCTGATTAGTGTGTAGTTGGGTTCTCAAATGCCTGATCAGCGTGTAGTTGGGTTCTCAAATGCCTGATTAGTGTGTAGTTGGGTTCTCAAATGCCTGATCAGCGTGTAGTTGGGTTCTCAAATGCCTGATCAGCGTGTAGTTGGGTTCTCAGATGCCTGATTTGTGCGTAGTTGGGTTCTCTAGAAGAGGTTGTGTGAGTGAGAGCCTTTTAAAGGACCAAAGTCGCTTGATGGAAAAGTTCTTTATACTCGTACATTTCATTTGCAGAAAAAAATGGTTCTTGTATGACACTGCTCAGAGAACCCTTTGGGGTTCTAGAATGCCTAATTTGTATCCAGTCTTACACTTATTCATAAACCAGGAATCTAGGGATTACTTTTTGTAGCCGCACTACACCCTAAAGTGTAGTCCTAGTCCTCCACCATTTTAATGATCTGATTTTAAAAGCAGGTTCTAGAGCCGAACTCTTCTCAGAACTCTGGTAGAACCGTGTCTCAGGCATCAGGCAGCGTCTTCATCACCATTAGGTGAAGAACTTTCTGTGAGGAGCTTCTTTTTATTAGAGCTTCAGACGTCTGCTTCCCTTCACCTCCACTGTAGAACTCCAGGATGGGTTGGAGGTTCTTTGGGTTCCAAAGGTTCCAAAGGCAGTAAAACGAAGCCAGTGTCACCTACACAGCAGTGATCACCCGTCTGATTCTGGTGGTGTGCTGTTCTGCTGCGATGCTGATTCGCGTCAGTGGTGGGGGAGCTGTGATGTTCTGGTCGGTGGCTGGGGGCCTGTAGGTGTAGGTGATGATTCACTGATGGAGCTGTGTTTTCATTTCTGCATCATAATTTCCTGATCAGCTTCTGCAAAGTGGAAACAACGACTGCGGTACAGGAAGCACTGCTGAGCTACAGCCTCACACACACACACACACACACACACACACACACTAAGCTGTGTCACTTTCACACCAAGGCAGATAACATCACCACAGAAGATAAGTGGTCTACTCTGGTAATTTTCGTCTGTAGCTCCACTCAACACTGGAACACGCCTGACTGTACTGTACAGTAATACACACACACACACACACACCAACACACAGTCCTTGTCTGAGGTTCTAGGCCCCTAACCCCATCACTCTAACCCCATCACTCTAACCCCATCACTCTACCCCCCCGTCTCTCAGCAGTGAGAGGGTTCTACTGTAGAAGCTCCAGATCTCATCAGAACAGATAAAGCAGCTGAACATGAATCCAGTAAAAAGGAGAAACAAGAGCTTCTCATTCTAAAGAGAGAAAGTAGTGAGATCTTGTCGGGGAGCTAGTCTGAAGAACAGAGCTCGGTTCCTCCAGGGTTCTCCTGGATGCCCCCCAGTCCAGCCAGCACAGCGTGGAGGATGTGTTCAACTCCATCATCATCATCAGCAGCAGCAGCAGCAGCAGCAGCTCACCTGATTTACCATCATTAAGCCCTGATTTACCACCAAACCAGGTGTTGATCTGAGGAGAACTCTAAATAATACTAGACTCCATGAGAGAGGAGAACTTTGGAGATGTTCTAATGATGAACACAGTGATGGAGAACCTCCACCACTTTCTGTAGGAGTGTTATTATTAGTGTTTATTCTAGTATCAGTGACTTACTGAGCAGATCAGCAGCTTAATAAATATCACACTGTTCTACTTGAAGGGGAATTCCACCCGTTTTTAAAATTCTCAGCGTAATTTAGGTCAGAGTGGAGGAGTGAGGTGTGAAGCCTCTCTGATTTTTTTATAGTGGCGGGAAATGGACCAGGCGTCTCCATGACGACACAAATATAGACATTTTATTTACTATCTAATAACTCCATTATATTCCAGTGTATTATTTACTGTGGTAAAGAATATGGATTTGGGGTTCTAGAGGGCCTACATTCTGTTCCAAAAATGCATGTAGTTGGGTTGCCTAAGTTGTGTTCCAAAATGCCTCATTTGCCTGTAGTTTGGTTCTAGATTGCCTAGGTTGTTTTCTAAAATGCCGAATTGGGTTCTAGATTGCTTACATGCTGTGTAGTCGTGTTCCAAAATGTTGTGTTGAAAAATGCCTTGCATTTGCATGTAGCATGGTTCTAGATAATACCTTAGGTACATGTAGTTGGGATCTAGATAATACCTTATTTACATGTAGTTGGGTTCTAGATGGCTTACATTTTGTAGTTGTGTTGTGTTCCAAAATGCCTAATTTGCATGTAGTTGGGTTCTAGAGTGTGTACATTGTGTGTAGTTGTGTTCTAGACTGCAGGAGCTGTGTGTAGTCGTGTCTAACCTGTGTGTCAGATCTGTAGACGGGTTCTCTGGGTACTGTTTTACTTCTTCTCCACTCTGTGGAAACACTCAGGCCTGGGGCAGTGCACGGAGAACCGCATGGTATGGGATCTCTGCGGAGGTGGGGTTTCTCTACGCCGTTTCCCTGATTGTGTAAAGAGAGCTGTGGGTCAGCTGAGCGAAGACTGATGCCCACAGAACCGAGTGTTTGCTGACAGCAGGCAGTGTTCACGCTCTCTGAAGCATTGTTGAAGTAGATCCTGAAACCGCTCACATGACCCGGGGAGGTCCCCCCTCACCACTTCCTCTCCAGGGAACGGGGAGGGGGGGCTCTAGAGAGAAAGCCCTGGCTATTAATAGAACCTGCCAGTCTGCCTGGCTGTGGAGCGGCTCTGAGCTCCAGCGGTGGGCAGTGGAGGTGACCGGCTGGAGACGGCTGGAGGCGGAGTGGACTGCAGCTGAGCGTCTCTCTGATTGGTCGCCCTTTGGTGGTACTCGCGGAGGAGCGTTGTGGGTTCTGGTGTTGTAGCACAGGGGTCAGCTGGTGCTGTGTTCTGCAAGGTTCCTCTATTTGGTGCTGATAATTACTGCTATTATTAATTACTGGGTGATTTGGTGAAGCCAGTGGTGGTAGCATATAGAACCATTTAGATGCTTTGCCCTATTAGAAGGTTTTTACTCATTGTAGATGGTTCTATAAAGCACCAAAAAAGGTTCCACTATCATTAAATATTAAAGTACCCCAGGCTAGGCCTAGACAAGGCAGAATTTCCAGTCTTGATTCACCATCGGACCTATATAGACCTGCCCAGACCAATTAGTAAATCACTTGTATTAAGGGTTCTTCAGGGGTTCTTTAGTAAAAGCAGTGGTTCCACATAACGCTATTTGAATCCTTAAATTAAAGGGTTCTTCATACCCTGCTGTAAAGGGTTCTTTATATAATATTTTAAAATGGTTCTGTATAGCACCAAAGGTATATCCTTAAATGAGGTTCTTCAGGAGTTATTTTGTAGAGGCTGTTGTATGCGAAAGAACCATTGCTATACATAAATGGTTCTTTGCCTGGTTAAATGGTTCTTCATACACAAGAACCCATTTTTATTAGAACTCTTTCCTTATACCTTGAAAAAAGGGGTTCCCTAAAGGAAATATAGAACCATGACACCTGTTTCATTAGAAGACAAGGAACACGAAGTTCTACAAGAGTTCTTTAGTAAAGGCACTGGTTCTATATAGAACCATGACAAGCGAAACAACCATTTAGCATAGATTTGTTAATGGTTCTTTGCCTGGTTAACTGGTTCTTCATATATAAAAGAATTCTAGTTCCACTATTGTTATGAGAACCCTTTTAGCTCACCTCCTTTAAAAAGAGGTTATTCAAGGGTTCCACATAGAACCATAACTACTCAAAGAACCGTTGCAGTGGTGGTGATATGAACACACAACCACAAACAAGTGACTGGGTTCTGCCTTTACTTTGTTCGTCGTACTAAAGAACATCATCAGTCATCTGAGCAGAACCGACCGGTGTGCAAAACAGAATCCGAGCTTTAAAGAACCATCAGCTTCTTGAGAACTGCGGTCCTCAGCATGTGAAATCACAGCTGCGAGTTCTCCGGTGGAAATGTGCCGGGCCTCGATATCTGGAACAGGTCAGACAGGTTCTCCGGATTCCCCAACTGCCTTTCCTTTCATCTTCTGCTCCAGAACCTCTCAGACCTGCTGCTCTGCCCACGCGAAGAGCGAGAGGCCGCTGAGCGAGCCAGCGCGCTGTAGTGAGGGTGCTCAGAGACCGGGTTCCTCAGTGACCCAGTGAAGAGAAGAACCGAGGCAGCGGTGAGCCGCCGTCACTGATCTGCAGCTCTGTGTCCAAAAAATTGTGGACACCCCTTCTAATGAGCTGCACCCATTGCTGACACAGATGTGCAAATGCACACACAGCTTGTCTAGTCCCCGTAGAGAAGAAGTACTGCCAATAGAATAGGACTAACTGGAGCAGATCAACAGCATGACCCTAATGCCAGGCGTGGGCTAGAGGGGCACTGAGGAGCTGTGGAGCTGAGGCTTTTTTAGGGGGAATGGTCTGACGTCTGCTGGTCGGACTGATTTAGTAAGGGGCTGTGCTCAGACCAGCCAGACCAGCCTCTGCTGCTTTCTGCAGAAGAGAAGAGGAAGCTCATGCTGGTGAAACTTGCATTGTGTGTTGACCTGAATAGCGGTGACGACATTGTGCAGCAGGAAGTGTAGTGGGCACATTCTGACCACTGTGCTCGCGCCTGCGCTGCGTTTGGGGCTTTTTCAGGCACTGCCCTTCATTATGCAAGCCTAAATCATCACATACTCTCCTCAAACCGTGTGGCAGCTACACCTACTTTAAAAAAAAGGGTTCTCCAAGGGTTGTTTACTGAAGGTAACGGTTCTAAATAGAACCAAGACAACTTGAACATTTTAGATGCTTGAATAGTTTAAATATTTTCCCCCGGTTCTGTGTAGAGAATGGTTCTACATAGCAAATATACGTTAATTATTATTATCATTATTATTATTGTGTTTATTATTATTATTATTATTGTTGTTGTTTTTATTATTGTTGTGGTTGGGTTTTTTTATTATTATTGTTTTTTAATTATTGTTGTTGTTGTTTTTATTATTGTTGTGGTTGGGTTTTTTATTATTATAGTTTTTATTATTATTGCTGTTGTTTTTATTATTATTATTGTTGTTGTTATTATTGTGTTTATTATTTATTTTTGAGCCAATATAAACTTTCAAATAACCAAAAGAACCCAAACTGGTTGCCCAGCAGTTCCTATTAAATCCCAGGTTAGCGCTGTAGGGTTGCTAGGTGGTTGCTGTGGTATCCTAAGTGGTTTCTGGGACGGTTCCACAATCATTACTAGTGGAAGGAACCCTTTATTCTGCTTGGGTGCCTGTTTGGGTGCCAGGCTCAGAGATGCCAGTTATTCTCCGTCTCCTGCGAGGGGAATGCGAGTGGGTGGTGGCGGCTAGTCCAGGTTTATATGGTGTGGTGGTGATGTTTAGAGATGTTCTGAGAAATGAGACACACACACACACACACACACACACACACACACACACACACCTGCTGGAATGAGAGCAAGTATGAGCAGAAGGACTCCCTTAGCTGTGGAGAATTCTGATTAGTAGGTGTATTGTCAGGTGGTGGAGTTGAACATGCTGAGTTGGCCTGTGGCATGTGTGTGTGTGTGTGTGTGTGTGTGTGTGTGTGTGTGTGTGAGAGAGTAAGGGCGCTGGGGGACGAGTCCTCCGGGTTTCTGTGAAGGGTGTTGCCTGCCTCTGAATACCACAGCAGGCAGGAACAGGCTGCGGCCTGCCTGCTCATGCTGGCGGATACGTGCAGCAGCCATGGCTGAAACATCTCTCTTACTCTCACAGTATCTCTCACGCCTATCTGCTATCTCTCCCTCTGCTGAACCACAATCTCGAGTAGAGCATCTATGAGCGACTGGCAGGAACTCGTCACTGATTTTATAGAGGCATTAAAGTTACAGTGGCGGCGAGTTGAACCCGGACAGACTTTTACTACAACACGAATATAGCCATACAGTATGTGCACCATATGTCCAAATGTTTGCGGACACCCTTCTAATGACTCATTGCTGACACAGATGTGCAAATGCACACACACAGCTTGTCTAGAACCTGTAGAGAAGAAGTACTGCCAATAGAATAGGACTCTCTGGAGCAGATCAACATCATGACCCTATTGGCACCATGCTGCCTAATAATGCCAGGCGTGGGCTAGAGGGGTATAAAGCCCCCCAGCATTGAGGAGCTGTGGAGCAGTGGAGGAACTGTGTTCTCTGGAGTGATGGTGGAGGAGCTCCATCCAGTACTTTTGGGGATTGGATGAGTTGGGGATGATGAGGTGGGGGTGGTGATTCTTCAACATCCTGACCTCACTAACGATCTTGTGACTAAATGCAATCAAATCCTCACAGCAATGTTCCTCCTCCAGAATCTAGTAGAAATTCTTCTTCTCTGGACAGTAGAGACAGTTACTGTCTCAGTTGAAGAAGAAACAATGATTTGGTGTCCCAATACTTTTGTCAATACAAAACCTTGAAGCGGTGCAGTTGTCAAAGTGTGTCATCGAGATGGTGCAGGTTTGACCTGTGGTGATGCCACAGACATCCGTCAGTGTCCAGACCTCTCTCTCTCTCTCTCTCTCTCTCTCTTTCTGAGGAGTGGGAGGGTCGTTCTACCCACCCGGTCACTCAGCGTGGGCGGTGCTGGCCAGCGTCTGGTCTGTTAGCTGACGTATCAGAATTAGCAGTTAGCGATCTCCTCCAAGCGTGCTGACCACCAGTGGTAGTGGAAGTCCACTGGACCATGCTAGCCTTCACCCTCTCAGTGCTGTTAGCTTTATGTGCTTGGGGGTTCTAGATAGTGTGGGGCACTCGGAATGACTAAGTTAAGGAAATTGTGGGGGAAAAGTCGGAGATTAGCAGATTGGGAGGTTTTGCTTCATAGAAAAGTTCAAATAGAAAGACTTTTATTATAGAAAAACATCAATGATCTTAAATATTAAGATTTATATTGTTTAAAATCATAAAATATTGAAGTTTGTTTTAGAAAAGCCTTCAAATATAGATCACTGTTATTCTAGAAAATAGATTTATTTTTTATTATAAATATTTATTAGTTTAGCTTTAATCTGCCAAAGCTTTTGCTATAGAAATATAAAAAATTAATAAAGTTTTTTTTATTTTGGAACATTTGTCAAGATTTTTGCTTGGTTAAACCACCTCAGCCCTTCTGGTGTGAGCTCAGTTTCTGCAAACTGACAAAGAAAAGCTGCTGCTGGGGCTTTTAAGGTTTGGGGGCTGGATAGTGGTGTGTGTTATTTTGACTGAAGTGTGTCTGTGAGAGCTCGAACCATCCACCGCACCGCAGCCTCCCAGCTGTGTCTTATTTAGGTGGTTCTGACTCGCCGGACGCTTGATGTGGCTTAATGACAGAAACGCGGTGCGGCTGTGTGACTGTGTGTGTGTGTGTGTGTGTGTGTGTGTGTGTGTTTATTTCAGTCAGTTTCATTTTCACTCAGAGGGTTTGATCTTCCTCAAAACCAGGCGTCCATCTGACGGCTGCCTGCTGATCTCCAACTGAGCTGATCTGTGTTTCTTGTAAACTGTGGTGTTTTCAGTCACCCTGACCTGCACTGACCAGCCTTTTCATTAGAACAGCAGGAGGAGCTGTTGTGGAGCTGTTGTGTCGCTGTTGTGTCGCTGTTGTGGCGGTGTTGTGGCGCTGTTGTGGCGGTGTTGTGGGGCTGTTGTGGAGCTGTTGTGGGGCTGTTGTGGAGCTGTTGTGTCGGTGTTGTGGCAGTGTTGTGGCGCTGTTGTGGAGCTGTTGTGGAGCTGTTGTGGGGCTGTTGTGGAGCTGTTGTGGAGCTGTTGTGGGGCTGTTGTGGAGCTGTTGTGCAGCTGTTGTGGGGCTGTTGTGGGGCTGTTGTGGGGCTGTTGTGGAGCTGTTGTGCAGCTGTTGTGGGGCTGTTGTGGAGCTGTTGTGGCGCTGTTGTGGGGCTGTTGTGGGGCTGTTGTGTTGTGGAGCTGCTGTGGAGCTGCTGTGGAGCTGTTGTGGGGCTGTTGTGGAGCTGTTGTGTTGCTGTTGTGGGGCTGTTGTGGATCATCATTAGCAAAGATTTGTGACTCACACGCGACTCACACACTAAAGCCTGATAAAGTTGAGCCTGAGGGGAGAACAGGAATAGAAAGGATTCAGTTCGGACCATCAGCTTTAGCATGGTCATAAAAACATCGGCTTTACCAGCTATTGTTGCTGATCTTACACAAGCCCTCTTATACAGAGCTTACTCTTATTATACAGAAATCTTCAAATATCTAACTATGATATAATAATATAATAACAATGAATAATGTTTATGAAAAAATACTAGTTTATTGAGGTGTGTATGGACTAATATCTCTATTCTAGTGTATAGGAGTGTTTATTGAGGGGTTTATGGACTAATATCTCTATTCTAGTGTATAGGAGTGTTTATTGAGGGGTTTATGGACTAATATCTCTATTCTAGTGTATAGGAGTGTTTATTGAGGAGTTTATGGACTAATATCTCTATTCTAGTGTATAGGAGTGTTTATTGAGGGGTTTATGGACTAATATCTCTATTCTAGTGTATAGGAGTGTTTATTGAGGGGTTTATGGACTAATATCTCTATTCTAGTGTATAGGAGTGTTTATTGAGGTGTGTATGGACAAATATCTCCTATTCTAGTGTATAGGAGTGTTTATTGAGGAGTTTATGGACTAATATCTCCTATTCTAGTGTATAGCAGTGTTTATTGAGAGTGTTTATGGACTAATATCTCCTATTCTAGTGTATAGGAGTGTTTATTGAGGTGTTCATGGACTAATATCTCTATTCTAGTGTATAGGAGTGTTTATTGAGGGGTTTATGGACTAATATCTCTATTCTAGTGTATAGGAGTGTTTATTGAGGGGTTTATGGACTAATATCTCTATTCTAGTGTATAGGAGTGTTTATTGAGGAGTTTATGGACTAATATCTCTATTCTAGTGTATAGGAGTGTTTATTGAGGAGTTTATGGACTAATATCTCTATTCTAGTGTATAGGAGTGTTTATTGAGGAGTTTATGGACTAATATCTCTATTCTAGTGTATAGGAGTGTTTATTGAGGGGTTTATGGACTAATATCTCTATTCTAGTGTATAGGAGTGTTTATTGAGGGGTTTATGGACTAATATCTCTATTCTAGTGTATAGGAGTGTTTATTGAGGTGTGTATGGACAAATATCTCCTATTCTAGTGTATAGGAGTGTTTATTGAGGAGTTTATGGACTAATATCTCCTATTCTAGTGTATAGCAGTGTTTATTGAGAGTGTTTATGGACTAATATCTCCTATTCTAGTGTATAGGAGTGTTTATTGAGGGGTTTATGGACTAATATCTCTATTCTAGTGTATAGGAGTGTTTATTGAGAGTGTTTATGGACTAATATCTCCTATTCTAGTGTATAGGAGTGTTTATTGAGGAGTTTATGGACTAATATCTCCTATTCTAGTGTATAGGAGTGTTTATTGAGGGGTTTATGGACTAATATCTCCTATTCTAGTGTACAGGAGTGTTTATTGAGGTGTTTATGGACTAATATCTCCTATTCTCGTGTATAGGAGTGTTTATTAAGGTGTGTATAGACTAATGTCTCCTATTCTAGTGTATAGGAGTGTTTATTGAGGTGTTTATGGACTAATATCTCCTATTCTAGTGAATAGGAGGCAGATTAGCCTGTTGTTTGGATAGTAAGTATGCTGGCTAGCGTGCAGGGTGACTGTTGTACAGGGTTTCACTAAGCAGGCCTAAACCCAGCTCACTGCTGCTGCTGGTACTAGTACTGGTACTGAGCTGAACAGGTTGTTATGCTCTTCTGTCCTGCAGGCCTTCGGGAACGCCAAAACTGCCTACAACAACAACTCCAGCCGCTTCGGGAAGTTTATCCAGGTGAACTTTTTGGAGGGTGGCATCGTCAGAGGGTGAGTCAGCCTGAAAGCCTCTGTGTGCTTTAGAGAGAGAGAGAGAATGTGTGTGTGTGTGTGTGTGTGTGTGTGTGTGTGTGTGTGTGTGTGTGACGTGTCTGCTGCATATTCAGTCAGGCAGCTCAGAGATGGAGACTGCGATAAGAGCGTTTAGTTCACTTTTCCTCTGCTAAAAGCGACGGTTCAGCAAAAGCAGTTCTCCTCCCCCTTGTGGTCGAACAGCCCAGTCAGCTAACAAGTGATGAAAGCCTATACCCCACCAATTAGCACTGGTGCTAAACCGCAGGCCTAAACATCACACCCTTTTCCTTAAGCCCTGGTGCAAGACCTCCCCTTGACTGTGATCAGTATAATTATTGTTTTAAGACTCCTCCCCCCACTATCACTGGTCATAATCCCCTATATTGTTGGTACTGAAGCTCCTCCCTCTAGCTGCAATTGGTCCTAACCACCCTTGTTTGTTTAGAGACCCCTCCCCCAGACTGTAATTGGCCGTAATCTCCCACCTTGTTTGTTCTGAGACTCCTCCCCCTGACTGCAATTCTGATCACCCCTACATTTGGTCAGAGACTCCTCCCCCGTCTGCGATTGGTCCCAATCCCTCACTTCGTTTATTCTGAGGCTTTTCCCCTGAGTGTGATTGCTTCTCATCATAGCCTCATTTGTTCCAAAGCTCCTCCCCCTGAATGTAATTGGTGCATCATCCTCCAGTTTAAGCTCCAGGTTAACCCAAAAGAAGCTGATGTCCCGACCCGAGCTATTTATAGACTCCCCTGATTTACAGTGTGTCACAGAGCTGCCAGGAAAGGGGTGATGACGATCATGATGATGATAATGATGATGATGATGCCAAGCCTGGATTGCTCAATCTACATTTGTTTTCAGAGCCACCATAGAGAAGTATCTGCTGGAGAAGTGTCGCCTGGTGTCCAGGAAGAGCTCTGAAAGGTAACTGAGTAGCACCTACGACCCAAACCCACCACAGCGTCCACTCTCTACACTCCTGACCCATAAATATGTCCAAGCGATGGTCATAAGATGTGAACAGAGGGATTCAGGTTTGGTGTGAAATGCTTGGTTCTAGATAAGCTCCCCCAGTCAGAGCTGGAGTTCTACACTGGAGGTGAAGGGAAGCAGATGTCTGAAGCTCTAATAAAAGCTCCTCACAGAAAGTTCTTCACCTAATGTAATACATTTCTGTGCATGTTCAGTGCAAATGTATCCCTCCACCATTTTAATGATCTGGTTCTAAAAGCAGGTTCTAGAGCCGAACTCTTCTCAGAACTCTGGTAGAACAGTGTCTCAGGCATCAGGCAGCGTCTTCATCACCATTAGGTGAAGAACTTTCTGGGAGGAGCTTTTAGAGTGGTTGACCCATCTGTGGTTGAAGGAAGGGTGATGAGAGTGTGTTTATTGCAGGAACTACCATGTGTTTTATTATCTGCTGGTTGGAGCTTCTGAGGAGGAACGGGAAGAGTTCAAGTTGCTGGAGCCAGAAGAGTATCACTACCTCAAACAGGTAATCAAACACACACACACACACACACACACACACACATTGGAGTGTTTACTGCAGTGTTTATAGACTAATATCTCCTATTCTAGTGTAAAGGAGTGTTTATTGAGGTGTTTATGGACTAATATCTCCTATTCTAGTGTAAAGGAATGTTTATTGAGGTGTGTATGGACAAATATCTCCTATTCTAGTGTATAGGAGTGTTTATTGAGGTGTTTATAGACTAATATCTCCTATTCTAGTGTATAGGAGTGTTTATTGAGGTGTTTATGGACTAATATCTCCTATTCTAGTGTATAGGAGTGTTTATTGAGGTGTGTATGGACAAATATCTCCTATTCTAGTGTATAGGAGTGTTTATTGAGGTGTGTATGGACAAATATCTCCTATTCTAGTGTATAGGAGTGTTTATTGAGGTGTGTATGGACAAATATCTCCTATTCTAGTGTATAGGAGTGTTTATTGAGGTGTGTATGGACAAATATCTCCTATTCTAGTGTATAGGAGTGTTTATTGAGGTGTGTATGGACAAATATCTCCTATTCTAGTGTATAGGAGTGTTTATTGAGGTGTGTATGGACAAATATCTCCTATTCTAGTGTATAGGAGTGTTTATTGAGGTGTTTATAGACTAATATCTCCTATTCTAGTGTATAGGAGTGTTTATTGAGGTGTTTATGGACTAATATCTCCTATTCTAGTGTATAGGAGTGTTTATTGAGGTGTGTATGGACAAATATCTCCTATTCTAGTGTATAGGAGTGTTTATTGAGGTGTGTATGGACAAATATCTCCTATTCTAGTGTATAGGAGTGTTTATTGAGGTGTGTATGGACAAATATCTCCTATTCTAGTGTATAGGAGTGTTTATTGAGGTGTGTATGGACAAATATCTCCTATTCTAGTGTATAGGAGTGTTTATTGAGGTGTTTATAGACTAATATCTCCTATTCTAGTGTATAGGAGTGTTTATTGAGGAGTTTATGGACTAATATCTCCTATTCTAGTGTATAGGAGTGTTTATTGAGGTGTGTATGGACAAATATCTCCTATTCTAGTGTATAGGAGTGTTTATTGAGGTGTGTATAGACTAATATCTCTATTCTAGTGTATAGGAGTGTTTATTGAGGTGTGTATAGACTAATATCTCCTATTCTAGTGTATAGGAGTGTTTATTGAGGTGTTTATAGACTAATATCTCCTATTCTAGTGTATAGGAGTGTTTATTGAGGTGTTTATAGACTAATATCTCCTATTCTAGTGTATAGGAGTGTTTATTGAGGTGTTTATAGACTAATATCTCCTATTCTAGTGTATAGGAGTGTTTATTGAGGTGTTTATGTGGACTAATATCTCCTATTCTAGTGTATAGGAGTGTTTATTGAGGTGTGTATAGACTAATATCTCTATTCTAGTGTATAGGAGTGTTTATTGAGGTGTATATGTGGACTAATATCTCCTATTCTAGTGTATAGGAGTGTTTAATGAGGTGTATATAGACTAATATCTCTATTCTAGTGTATAGGAGTGTTTATTGAGGGTGTTTATGGACTAATATCTCCTATTCTAGTGTATAGGAGTGTTTATTGAGGTGTTTATAGACTAATATATCTATTCTAGTGTATAGGAGTGTTTATTGAGGGTGTTTATGGACTAATATCTCCTATTCTAGTGTATAGGAGTGTTTATTGAGGTGTTTATGTGGACTAATATCTCCTATTCTAGTGTATAGGAGTGTTTATTGAGGTGTGTATAGACTAATATCTCTATTCTAGTGTATAGGAGTGTTTATTGAGGTGTATATGTGGACTAATATCTCCTATTCTAGTGTATAGGAGTGTTTAATGAGGTGTATATAGACTAATATCTCTATTCTAGTGTATAGGAGTGTTTATTGAGGGTGTTTATGGACTAATATCTCCTATTCTAGTGTATAGGAGTGTTTATTGAGGTGTTTATAGACTAATATATCTATTCTAGTGTATAGGAGTGTTTATTGAGGGTGTTTATGGACTAATATCTCCTATTCTAGTGTATAGGAGTGTTTATTGAGGTGTTTATAGACTAATATCTCCTATTCTAGTGTATAGGAGTGTTTATTGAGGTGTTTATAGACTAATATCTCCTATTCTAGTGTATAGGAGTGTTTATTGAGGTGTTTATAGACTAATATCTCCTATTCTAGTGTATAGGAGTGTTTATTGAGGTGTATATGTGGACTAATATCTCCTATTCTAGTGTATAGGAGTGTTTATTGAGGTGTTTATAGACTAATATCTCCTATTATAGTGTATAGGAGTGTTTATTGAGGTGTATATGTGGACTAATATCTCCTATTCTAGTGTATAGGAGTGTTTATTGAGGTGTTTATGACTGATATCCTAGTGTATAGTGTATTGTGTAGTGAGTGTGTAGTGTATAGTGGGTGTTTATTGATGGTTTGTTGTCTCTTGTTGTTACAGGATAACCCTCAACTGGAGGATCAAGCAGAAATCCAGTATGAATTTAAGAGGCTTCATCAGGCCATGGAAATGGTTGGCTTTCTGCCTGCAACTAAGAAACAGTGAGTATGCTGTCTAACTGTATAGTAGTCCACAAAGTAAGACCATAGCAACTACCTAGCATAAATCCTAGTAAAAACCCTAGCAACTGCCTGAAAGCTGCGTAACCCTTCTCCCTGTCCTTCAGGAACTGCACTTCTGTAGGTAAGGATTGTATTTGGAGGTGTTGATCTGATGAGTCTCAGCGGACTGGATTTTTTAAAATAGGCATCATCCAGCTTCCTTGAAATACAATAATAGAGATGAGAATAGCCCAGGGTGGTGAGGAGGAGGGGGGTGGTGTTAAGCTAACACACCCAGTGTGAGTTAACATGCTTGCCATGCTGTGATGTAACCTTTATGATAATATGCAAAACACTTACGAACAGTCTGGGAGAACCTCGGTTTCTTCATCATATGGCCTGGAATGTGGCCTGACCCTCCCATTATAGGAAAGAGGGCACTAAGCTGGAACAGAAACTGCAGGTCAGCCAGAACACAAACAGGTATTGTTTATTTGTTTGTTTGTAAACGTTCTCTTTTCCTCTGTTTTACAGGATCTTCTCTGTGCTGTCCGCCATTCTGTACCTGGGCAATGTGACGTATGAGGTGAAGGCTGATGGAGAGGGTCTGACAGTGGGACCTGCAGACGTCCTGTCCACTCTCTCTGACCTCCTCAAGGTGACCGTCTTCATCATTGTACGCTACACGAGCGAAAACGCTAATTGTGGGAAATTAGCACACGGGTTCTTTAGCGGTTCTGAATCAAGTCATATACATCTCGGAGAACCATTTAGAGGCTTATCTGGTTCTTTGCCTTGTTAAAGGGTTCTTTTTATTGGTGGAAAGCATGTAGATGAACCTTTGACCTTTTTGCTAAGAGTGTATACCCATTTGTGAAAGGCCTCCATCATGGGTTCTATATAGAACCGTATACAACTCAACTTAACTTAAAGGATTCTTTCTTCTTCACTGTACAAGGAAACATTTTCTAGATGGTTCTGTATAGAACCTCTTCAATGCAGCACCAAGAAGGGTTCCACTGTTGTTTTCAGTGGGACTGTACTGTATGTACTGTGTGGAGTGGTGGCAGTAAAGGTGGTTAAGGAGTTAGAAGTGAACCCAGCGGCCGCTATTGTCTGGAGCGCTGTCTCGGCTCCGTTGCGCTAATCAGAGGTGTGATGAAGCTGTCATACGTTAGTCAGGTATTATTTGGAACATCGGGGCTCTCACCTGTGCCATACGCCAGCAGGTGCTGATGAGTCACCGCTCTCCTGCTAGGTAGTTTTCTAACTCCGAGATGTTTCTGAAAGTACAGGTGAAGAAGAAGCTGCTGGTGGAGGCTCTCACCAAGAGGAAAGCAATGACCGCCAATGACGTCCTCATTCTGCCGTACACACTCAGTGAGGTGAGCCTGCTCCATACACGCCACTCAGTTCACTGTAATATTGAAATATTTAACCAAAATATCATTAGACACTCTTATTATTATTATTATTATTATTATTGTTGTTATTGTTGTTGTTGTTGTGAACTGTTATATCAAATATATTCTGCCATGTCTTATCTTAGCTCTGTTCTAACATTATTTTTGTTATTAGGAAAATACATAACCAGTAATACTAGTATATTATATTTTACATAATTTAAAAAGTATAATTATTGCTGTTCTGTTCTTAACTGTTTATTGTTATTATAAAACATATTTTTCATATTTTATATTCTATGTAATTCACAATATATTTTATTAAACAAAATTCTACATTTTTGATGGAAATTGTTTTATAACAGTGTTGAACATAGAAACATTATAAACTCTTATTATAAACTGTTAGGAAATAGTTATATTGTTCTGTTTAGTTCAATAATAAAATCGTTATAACTATTCTAAACAATTATATTATTAACTATGAACTATATGGGAATTGTATTTGTTCTATTCTTATTAAAACTATTATTAATTATTATTTAATAATAAGAGATAATTTTTTTTTTTTTGTCTGAGTTGATGTGATTAAACACAGACTCTGCTGTGACGCTGATCTGATTGTGGTTTTAATGGTTATTCTTTAGGCCATCACAGCCCGAGACTCCATGGCTAAATCTCTGTACAGTTCACTGTTCGACTGGATCGTCCTGCGGATCAATCACGCTCTTCTGAACAAGAGAGACATGGAAGAGTCCGTCCCGGTACGTCCCAGTTAACCACGCTTACCTGTGCAGCTGCACCAGTGCAGTGGTGTGACTATCAGCGCCGCAGGCTGGCCATTCACACCAGGGCCCGAAGTCTGCAGTCTTCTATCACTGCTCCTGGATAGTAGGAGTATTATAGGGTATCTAGTGATAGTGTGTGTGTGTGTGTGTGTGTGTGTGTGTGTGGGTGGGTGTCCCATACACTTCTATAATGTTGAACCGCATCCATGTACTGGAACAGGTTCTCTCCGTTCAGCCCTACAGTGAACAAGAGGCCAGTGTTTCCTCGAGCAGTATCAGCACAGACAATACACTAAATAGACAAAAGTATTGGGACACCTGCTTGTTCATGGTTTCTTCTGAAATCAGGGGTATTAAAAGATGATCCTGCTTTTGTTGGAGTAACTGTCTCTACTGTCCAGGGAGGAAGGCTTTCTACTAGATTTAGGAGGAGGAGCATTGCTGTGAGGATTTGATTGCATTTTTTTTCCTTCTTCATAACCTGACATAATATGCACAAAATATTCACCCACACACACGCATGCAAATATTGCTAGCTTATATGTTCTGAACGTGGTGCTGATGGTTCTGTACCCTGTGTGTTCTGAAGTGTCTGTCCATAGGAGTCCTGGACATATTCGGCTTTGAGGATTTCAAGATGAACAGCTTCGAGCAGTTCTGTATTAACTACGCTAACGAACAGCTGCAGCATTACTGCAATCAGCACATCTTCAGGCTGGAGCAGGTGAGGAGGGCCTGGTTCATTCTCCGCTGTAAACATGAATTCTGATGGGTTGAGTTCAGAGCAGTGCTGTCAGGCTGGTAGTGAGGCTCAGGTGCTTTGTGGTGGATTGCAGGAGGAATACCTGTCGGAGGGCATCACCTGGAGCACTGTGGACTACACTGACAACATCGGCTGCATCAACCTGATCAGCAAGAAGCCCACCGGCCTCCTGCACCTTCTGGACGAGGAGAGCAGGTGAACGAGCTGAAGCGTTGCACTTATTTAGCTGGTCGATGGTCTGGCCTACTAGAAGCCCCCCACAGTCCAGAACATCCTAACTACGACGGTCCTTGACCGATCGGCTATATATGTGCCATTGTTCTCAGGCTTTCTGTCTCTTTCAGCTTCCCTCATGCCACAGATGACACCCTGCTGGCGAAGTTCAAACAGCAGCATCAGGAGAATGCCTTCTTTGTGCCCACGCCGGTCATGGAGCCCGCTTTTGTCATCCTCCACTACGCCGGCAAGGTCAAATACCAGATAAAGGTAAAGCAGAACAACATTTAACAGATATATTAAATCTTTATTATTAAAATAATGAAGCTGAGTCCGGTGTAAAGCCTCCTTAAAGCGCCTCGGTGTCTGTGTTGTAGGACTTCAGGGCGAAGAACACTGACCACATGCGTCCGGACATGGTGGCTTTGCTGCGCAGCAGTGAGCGGGGCTACCTGAGGCAGCTGATTGGCTCAGATCCCGTGGCTGTGTTCCGCTGGGGCATCCTTCGGGCCACCATACGAACGCTGGCCACTTTTAAAGAGGCCGGCCGCCGCTGGGCTTCAGAACATCCAGGTACCGCTCACACTCCATGGCCACATGGGGTTTCTGTTTCTGTTAAAGTGGCCAGTGAGGAAACACGAGGTAGGGGTTCTCTTAAAGAACCTCCTATAGGTTTAGTAATATAGAGATATTCCCTCTCATGTTTCAGACTCCATCAGACGCTATTCACGTCATTCCCTACATAATATGAGGACACCCAGTTCAGCTATTGGCAGACTGATGAGGTGAGGATGTCATGGGAACACTTGAGAGATTTATTTTGTTATGGTGAATATTATGTTTTAAATATTGTAGAATTACATTACAGTTCTGTAGTTTGGAATCACAATTTTCTGTGATTTAAAATAATATAATATCCAGTATGAAGCTCTAATAACATTAATATCCAGTATGAAGCTCTAATAGCATTAATATCCAGTATGAAGCTCTAATAACATTAATATCCAGCATGAAGCTCTAATAACATTAATATCCAGTATGAAGCTCTAATAACATTAATATCCAGTATGAAGCTCTAGTAACATTAATATCCAGGATGAAGCTCTAATGACATTAATATCCAGTATGAAGCTCTAATGACATTAATATCCAGTATGAAGCTCTAGTAACATTAATATCCAGGATGAAGCTCTAATGACATTAATATCCAGGATGAATATTGAGGATTCATACTGGATTAATAATTATATTCATACTGAATAACAATAATATGACAGTTATAAATCTGTATGTAGGTTAAAAAAACCAAAACAAATATCTAGTATGTAGAATGTTCATAGAGTTGATCAGATCATAGATAATTAGATAATTAATAATAATAAATAAGTCTCTTTTTGTTTCTTAAATACATTAATAATTAGAAGATGAACGGTTATGTAGTCAGGTGCCGGCTGCCCAGGCGTTCTAGGGAGCCGCAGGGTCAGTACAGGCTGGTAACGTGTGACTGGTTCTCTCTGCAGTCAGCGCTCGCTGATCGAGTTCTCCTTTGACCGCTCAGAGGAGAATCCGCTGGAGGTGTTCGAGGACATTTTTGCCACGTTTGAGAGTAAAAAGTAAGCTGATCTCCTCCACCATGTCTAATCTCTCCGTCACACTGTCACTCCGGTTCCTCTGGGTTCTCCTCCTCTCATGGCCTCTCTCTGTGTAAGGACCACAGTATGAGGGTTTGCTCAGGGGTCCTGTTCCTGAAGCTCAGGTTTCTGTAGGAACCTACAGCAGTGAAGGTCCTGATCCATCTCCTCCTGCTGAGATGATCATGGCTGCTGATGATGGGCTGGGTCCTGGGTGTAGGAATTTGGTGGCTGGACTGTTTTAAAGCGATAGTTTGGGTGAGAAAAAGGTCAGATCTACACACTGCCAACTGTAGTGGATCAGCTGTGGAGTTCAGGCAGAGATGAAGAATCATGCCTTTAGAATTCTGAATTAGAATTGTAATATTTGATATTCTGGGACGGACCATCTGAATTTGAATTTAGAAATTTTATATGCATTAAAAATATATATCTATATAATTATATGTCTTACTCAAGCATCAACACAGTTTTACTCATAATATGGTTCATAATTAATTAATTCAGTGTAAAAGTTCAGTTTTGGTGCAGTTGTTAATGATTTTAGTTTAATTCAAAATTCTAATTCAGTTAAAAATTTCATTTTGATTAAAAAATGTAAAAAAAAAAAAAAAAAATCTGTTAAATCCCAAAACTCATTTATTCCGTTTAAAAGTTTCATTGCAGTTTAAAATGGATTTTTAATTGAAAATTGTAAGTAAAGTAATTCACTAATTCAGTTTTTGATGATGGCGAATTTCTAACAGCATGAGTGTAACTGTAGCTACAAGGCTAATGTGTGATTCTCGCTACATAAGCCTTGTATCTCCACAGTAAAATTGGAGGCTTTGCTGATCGACTGCATTTGGGACTCGCGACTGAAAAATGGTTCAGTTCGATTTTTCATCAAACTATCGCTTTAATATCTGTGTTCTACTAATCAGTGTTGATTTTGACCTGTTTATACTCCGTAATCTCTCTCTCTCTCTCTCTCTCTCTCTCTTCCACTCTGGGCTCTGGGTTAATCAGGGAGTTGCATGCCAAAGTCCTGTGCACCATTAAGCGTTTAGGTGGTGAAGTTCCTCAAAAGCTGCGTCTGTCCACCATTTCTATGAGGAAGTTGCGTCAGTTCTCTCAGTGAGTGTGTCCTCGTACCGTCCCGCCTCCACAGCCGAGCTTCTGAGTAGAGCTGGGTATCGACCAGAGCGTTTCAGCACGGTCACCTCCGCTACAGTTTTCAGTACCTTTACATACTAAAGACAATCTGAACGATGGATCGGTCCTCGGGAGGTCACAGGTCCCCGGTGCTGCCACAGCCATCCGTCAGCAATCCTAGTCCTCTGTTTTTCTCTCTGAGTGGGTAGGATGGTCCTTCCTCTCCCTCATTAAACTTTTAATCAAATAATTCTATATAGAACAATCTGCAGGTGTTCCAACATGCACAGAACCCTTTAAACAGGCAAAGAACCCTTTAGGCATCCAAATAGAGTGGAGAACATGACCCTAACAAAGCCTATAAACAGTGCTGGCTCAGAAACTGCTGCAGCGCATCCAATAATAAGGCCATGGAGATTGGTTGTGTTAAGGTGGAGCTTCGCTAAAGGCTCTGAATGCTGCACTGAGCCTGTCACTAGTCTAGGTTGTGGGACAGGTGTGCGTATTGGCTCAGGGCCTCTGATGAACCTCGTTCGATACCCAGCCCTAGTCATGAGGACTGCACTAGTTTGAGTCATGGTGTGTCTTCAGACCCTCCTCTTTACCCTGTCTTTCCTCCTTCCAGGAAGAACCGAGCGAACAAACACAAGCAGCTCATTCCCAAGGTACGCTTCTACTAAGCCTTAAACACCTCAATAATGAGGACCATGATGATGATGATGATGATGATGATGATGGTGATGGTGAATAAACATGAACAGTCATTCACTTGCCTCACAACGATCTGGAACTGCTCTCTCTCCCTGGTCCTGTGCAGAACCTGATTGACTCCCAGTCTCTGAAGATGATTGTGGACCTCAACCTGCATAACCGAGACACCAGGTCCCTCCTGCACCTCCACAAGAAGAAGAAGCCCCCCAGCATCAGCGCCCAGTTTCAGGTTGGTCATGCTGGCAGGGGCGTGGTTTTGATTTCAGTGGTAGGAGGAGCCAGAGGAGTTGCGTACATGATGCTGAACAAACATAACGAGTTGAAGTCAGCTAAGCATGCTAACATGACTGGCCGTGAATGGAAACCAGTATCCACCAGTTTAGCATGAAGAGACTGAGCTCGACCTGTGGGGCCCTGACTGAATTGACCCCGTAATAAATTGGATTAGGTTGTAGTACAGCCGGGCGTACGGGTGTAGCGTAACCGTGAAATTGGGTGGTGTGGGATAATGGCCATAGCATGATTGCGCAAATGGCTGTAGTGCGGTCATAACAATAGCTGTCGGATAACCATGGAAACAAGCATAACCATGGAAATACAGCAGAACTGATGTGCCTCCAGTGTAACCATGGAAACTTAACGTTTAACCATGGAAACAGAGTGGAGTAATAAAAATGACTATTGCGCCATCATGGGATGGGCTGTAGCGTAACCATGAAAACTGAACGCAACTAATGAAATGACCATAGCGTAATAACGGAAAGAGCCGCGGCGTATCTGCGGAATAAACAGGGAGCAACCATAGAAATACCCCATTGCGTAACCATGGAAACGGGTGTAGTATAACCTTAGAAATGACTGATGTGTAATTGTGGAAATGGCTGTGGCGAAACCATAGGATGAACTACAGTAGGTGTAGGTGGAGGCAGGTGTAGTCTAACTATGGAAACAGCTGCACTGTAACCATGGAAACGGGTGCATCCTACAGATGAGCGCATCAGTGGTGTAACTGTAGTTCAGTGGGATGTTTATCAGTCATGTTATAACTCTATTGGGGGGCAGAAAGTGTCCCCTCAGCAAAAATGGACGTCTGTACCGTCCTCATCATCATTCATCCTCAACCCACTGAATGCTCTTTCCAACTTAGCTTGAAATCCTCAGTAAGAGCACCGTCATGAATTCGAGGAGAGGGTCGGACTCTGGGGTGGGATGGGGTTTGGTTGGGCCTTAATGGAAGCTGATGGAGAAATCAATGAGACCCACGCTGTGTTGTCTGCTGTTCTACAGACGTCTCTGGTCAGGCTGCTGGACACGCTGAGGAAAGCCGAACCGTTCTTCGTCCGCTGCATCAGGTCCAACGCTGAGAAGGTACAGTGGAACAGAAGCTCATAAGATGTTCTACAGCCCTGATAAAGTTCGGTCTGGAATCTGTGCCGCACTTTGCCTGTCCTGGTAACGTTTTACTGAAGGTCAGCTCAGGTCGTTCACAAGCTGCCTGAAACCTTTCAGGACAGTTCTTATAGACCTCTATAAACATTAAAACCTGGAGAAGGGCTTATTCCAGTTCTCCCAACACTTTCTGAGGGGAAATCACGAGATGGAACGGGAAAAAAAAACCTCTGGAAATGATTTATATCCGTTCAAAATGCTGCCCTTCAGTAAACGGTTACTGATGTCTTTTTATATAATATTTAATCTAATGTAACAATTATTATATGTATATATATATTAATTCATTTACTATTTTATTAATTTTGCTGCAAATTCAAGGTTTATATTGTTAACATTTTAGGAACACAATTTCTGAACAATTTAATGCAACCAAACTGAACCTTTTAACATTATTATTTTATAATTTTTTAAATATGTATCTAATTTAATTTAATTTAATTCATTTATTTATTTATTTTTGAGCCACTGATTTGGCTGTAAATTCAAAGTTTATATTGTGACATTTTTTAGGAACACAATTTCTGAACAATTTAATGCAATTCTGATCCAACCTGAACTTTTTAACATTATTCTTTTCTTGTTTTTATAATTATTATTATTTTTATGTTACAAATTAAGTGCATTGAGCTGTATACTGTACATTTGAAAATAATAACGAACAAAATGTAATGATACATTTATAATAAGTATTTTAATACAATTAAGCTCAACTGACCAGCTCTCTCTAAACTATACCTATGAAAAAATACAGAAAACAAAATAAGCCTGAGACTATTTATCAGTAAAATGAACAATATCAGCTCTGATTATCGGCCCAGATGATAATCGGTCGACCCCTAATAGTTTCATTAGTTCTACATTATAATATGAACCATCGTATCTTTTTTTTTGTATATAAATATAAATGCAGATGAATATTAGTGTTCTAGGGTTACTGTTGATAGATATAGTCTTTGACCAGAGCTTCATGATGGACTGGGTCAGATTGGGGGGGTTAGATGATGTGTCGGTGTGTTTTCAGAGGGAAATGCAGTTTGATGAGGATCTCGTGCTGAAGCAGCTGAGGTACACAGGTATGCTGGAGACGGTTCGCATCAAGAGGTCCGGATATGGAGCCAAGTACACTTTTAAGGTAGCCTGTAATGCCTGTCCTGTCCTGTTGCTATTGGCGGTTGAGTAGAAGTTACTGTAGTAAAATTCTCACTGAAAAAATGCTAAGCTAACACTGCGAACTCTCAGAAATCTCAGAAATGCAAAAATCCGGCCCAGGATTTCATTTCAACTGCCTGGGTAGCTCTGCTGGGCCGGATTTTCACTTCCACATTGAATTTTGAACTGGATCTACATCCTCCTCCTCATCACCTCCCGCTCTGTAGAGCGGTTCCCCTCTCAGACCGGAGCGCAGTGGGCGGAGTGATACCACACACTGTGCTGAGGTGGAAGTAGGTCCGGTTCCTCCAGCGTTCCTCAGATTTCTCACTGAACTTCTCAATAATAATAATAAAAATGATGATGATGATGATGAAGGACCATTGAGGTTCCTGATTGGGAAGCTCATGCTCTCACATTGTCCCATCTGTTCCACCTGAAGGAGTTCACCGATGAGTTCCGGGTTCTGCTGCCGAAGAAAGCGTCTACGCCTCAGAAGGACATCCCTAACCTGCTGCGGAGATCCGGCGTCGAGGACGCAAGCTTCCAGATCGGCAAGACCAAGGTCCCCGAGCTTTTCATGTTCAGACTGACCGCAGTGATGACTGTCTCCTTGCTTCTGCCTGACCGCTCTGCTCTGTTATGCTCTGCAGGTGTTTCTGAAGGAGGTGGACCGACAGAAGCTCCAGGAGACCCTCCACAGGGAGGTGATGCGCCGGATCCTCATCCTGCAGAGGTGGTTCCGCGCCTGTCTGACCAGGAAACACTTCCTGATGAAGAAGAAAGCCATTGTAACCCTACAGGTGCTGAGACTCCCACTGACCCGGCGTGTCCGTTCCTGAGCTCGGATTTAGGCTGTTTTTAATGTTACAGTTTTAGAAGTTTGCTCAGAAATTGAATGTTTAGGTTGTAAAGGAGTAAAATATTTCGTTCCAAGATCAAATTCAGATTAATTCAGTTTAACTTCCAAATTCAGATTTAGTTCAAAATTTTAGTTTAAAGTTCTAATTCATATTAACTTTTAGTTTTATTTCTAGGTTCAAATTTAATTCTAAAATGTTAAAGTTCAAATTCAGATTAAAATTCAGATTTACTTCCAAATTCAGATTTAGTTCAAATTTCAATTTTAGTTTAAAGTTCTAATTCATATAAACGTTTTGTTTTATTTCCAGGTTTAGATTTAATTCATATCAAAATGTAGTTTAAAGTTCAGATTCAGATTTAAATTCTGTTTCAGTTCAAAATTTAGATTAAAATTCAGTTTTACTTCCAGATGCAGATTTAGTTAAAAATCAGATTAAAATTCTGCTTTTGTTCAAAATTCAGATTTAGTTTAAAATTAAATTTTAGTTCTAATTCATATAAACTTTGTTTTATTTCCAAATTTTGATTTAATTCAAATTTATTTATAATTCATTTCAAAAATAAGTTTCAAATTCAGTTTCAGGTGGATTAAATGCAGATTTTTCATTGAAGTTCATGTTCCTGCGGCATGATTTTAACTTCCTGTTCTAACTCGTCTTAAAAAACGTCTTATAGTGGAAGTCAATGTCCGAATGTTTTATTCAGAGTCGTTTTGGAGCATTTCTATTGGCCGCTCTGTCACACAGTGTAAGCATGCCTCTTCTGTATATCCCAGCGTACCTGGCGAGGCTACAGCGCGTCGACCCGCTACAGGGCAGCCACCGTGATCCAGACGGCCTGGAGACAGTCTCATCAGAGAGCCGAGTACCTCCGCCGGAGACAGAGCCTCCAAAACCTGCAGCTGCTGAAGAAGTCCTCCGAGCGTAAGAGGTAACCATAGTGATCTCATAATTCTGTTTTCTTGATTTCTCCTGCCTATTTTTTATCTACATTTACTTATTTTAATTCATTTTCTCATCATTAATGTAATAATATATAATTATATTTTCTTAAAAGCATACAAAACAATTGCTTATGCTGGCGCTAGCTCTGTCTCATGGGTGTGTGCTGTTGTGAGTGAGCAGCTAGACTTCTTATCCCACCTAGTACAAAAAGGATAATCAATTTATTGGAAATGACGTGTATTATTTATATATATATATATATATATATATATATATATATATATATATATATATATATATATATATATATATATATATATATATAATGGTGTGTGCTGAGTCAGTCGCAGTACACAGGCACACGCCGTCCTCCTCTCTGGTGTGATTTTAGTGGTTTTGCTTTTCTTCTCAGGGTTGGTTTGGATGGGGCCAAGGCCAGGCCAGGAATGGAGGAGACCGAAAGATCAACACCACGACCCCCTAGTGGTAAAGCGAAGCCTCTGCCTCCCCTACCCAACCAGACCACCTCAGTGGAGAAGAAGAGCATGGATGAAGACGGAAGATCTGACGGTCAGCTGAAGAAACTGAACGGTGAAGAGCAGCCCAGCAAGCCGGAGCAGAGAGCGAGAGCAGAGAAGGAGAACGAGTCTCCATCTCCAGCCCTGACTCGCCCGGTCTCCCTAGATCTGAATAGTGGGCAGAGTTCTGTCCAGCCCGCTCAGGACGAGCCCTCCAACACTGCGCTTCTCCAGCGCTACTCTAAAACGGCCACTATGAAGGAGAAGGTGGAGAAGTGGAAGGAGAGAAGGAGCGACATAGTGCTTTTCGATAGGTCCGATTTCAAGGACCCACAGCTGCAGGACCACAGGATGAAGAGCCTAAAGTAAGAACTTTCCTCATCTCCAGGTTCTCCAAGGCTGTGACCCAAATGAATCCCTGTTTAGCTCTTCCTACATTCCACATGCAGGGAAATGGATCAGGCATATTTAGTGGTTAGTTTAGCCCTGCAGCTACAAGGCTGGCTTTGCTACAAACACTGGACATCAGTAGTCCTGCACACTTCTCTCAACCTGCTTAGACCAGGTCTTCATTAGGACTTGTCCATATGGATGACATACTGTGAGCTGAGGGCTGGGCAGTATAGCGTAAAGGCCGAGAATATTTGCCTTTGTATGTTTAAATCCATGAAAGCCGAACACCACCAGGGTACAAGGCATGTCTCCGGGTCATTTTGGACCCTAAGGACATGCGGAGAGTACAGAATGATTAAAGGATCTGGATACCAGTATGGCCTGGGGGTCGCGAGTTCAAATCCCGATCCATGCCACTTTGCCATCAGTAGCCGGATTCAGAGAGAGCATAATTAGCAGTGATCTCTCCGGGTGGGTAGATGGCGTCCCTCTCGCCCCTCGTCACTCTTGAGGGATGTAAGTATAATACAGCTCACAGTACGTCACATCGGGTCCCAAACTACATTAGCCCACCTGCAGAACCCTTGAAGACCACCTTGAAGAACACTTGGACGTGGTTAGAGTGAGATGAGAGAGGTGCGAGGGCAGGTATTTGGATTTGGGTGTGTTAGCAACGTTAGCCTCATAGCTGTTGACTGATCAACTACATCCAGGGGAAAGGTCCCTTAGTGCTTTTAGGGGCACTGCCATGCACTTACACTGTAGATACCAGCTGACTGTGAGCTGTACACTTAGTAGCGCCCCCTGTACAGAATAGCACAGTATTAACAAAGGGGTAAGGATCCATTTCAGTCCCAGCCCACTTCTTTTTGAGTTCCTGTGCTGGTCCTTTGTGTTTTGTGGCTAATCTCTCACGCTTTCTCACTTTTCCTGGCTTTAGGACCCGAGGGATCTCCATGTCTTTGGACAACCTGTCCAAGCTCAGCTCCTCGGAGTCGGACAGCACGTCTCCATCCACGACTGAGGTACCGTACGACAGGATGTCTAGTGTGCGTGATCAGCTCAGCAGTGCTGTGTATTAAAGGGAGAGTGGTAATATGCTTTAGCTCAGCCATTACTGCGCTCCCTCAGCGCCACCTGCAGGTTGATGTAGCTTCTGAAACCTCACTAGGTGAAGCTGCGAAGCCGTAAACGCTTGAAGCACAAGCGGCGGCTTGCCAACCCCCGCAGCGTCCTCATGCTCCCCCACGGCGAGGCCGGGGACCTGGAGTACTGGAACTTCCCCCTGCCCCCCATGAGCCCCTTTGAGTCCGATAAATCCAGCAACCCAGCGGAGCTGGACGTCCAGGTGACTGCATGAGCCCAATCCCTGCCAGGGCAGGACGGGGCAGGCTTGGGGCCCTGCATGCAGACCTTCAGGTTAAAGGGATAGTCTGGTGATGCATCAGATTCCCACAGTCCGCCCCAAATGCAGTCAGTCAGCAGAGACGTGTCAAAGTGTCTGTTTGTTTGTTTGTTTGAATAATAAATGATGTCATTAATAACTGGAGGTAAAAGATGTCGCACAGTGGACACAACACAGCAGCAGAACATTAACACACAGGCTGAAGGTTCTCGAGTGACCAAGACATCCTTCATCCCGCACGATGTCTCGGTGTGACCGCTTCATTACATCTTTATTATCATTTATTCATTTATTTATTTATTTAATAAAAAAATTCTTTATGACCCAGTTAAGCCCATCCGTTCGTAGCTCGTGACACATCTCCACATTCCCTCTGATACATGTGAAGCCATGCGCCACCTCTTTTCTGCCGCCAACGCTGCATCGCCGGGTAGCTTTCCCAGGGGTCCCCAGCTCCACCACACCAGGTAACAGACGCCTGTGCCGGCCAGCGTCGCTTTACGGGAGCTGAGGGGATAAAGCACCATCTACCCACCCGGAAAGAGCACAGCAACAGCTTTCGCTGACGGCAAAGCGACATGTCTCGGGATTCGAACCCGCAGCACATTAGATTAGAGCCCTAAGCCACTTCATCAAAATACGCTAGTTGCTGGGACACAACTGTCCAGTCAGCTTGGTTGTCGCGGCGTCGGCCGAGGGGTAGAGTGATGTTGGACGTATTTGGATATCGGGGCGTTGACAGTGTTTCAGAGCTAAAAATAAATAAATAAATAAATAAACAATTATTTCACGTTAGAGAAAACCTTAGCAACCCCCTGACATACCATGGCAACCATATGGATGCTCATATCTCCCCCAAAACTCTAAACTAAAGAAGCAAGCATGTCTCCGCTGACTGGCTGCGTTTGGGGTATGATGGGAAGGTGTAAACCTGACTCAACGCTGGACGTTGCAAAGCTGGAGAGCTGGAACACTGAATTCTGTTCTGGAGGAGGAAACCTCAGCCGGGGCCGACCTGGACCTGAACCTGAATCTGAACTGCTTCTCTTCAAACGGCTGAATCTATCCATGTTTTCTGTGGTAGCGGCTGCTTTCTGACCTTTTTTGTTAGCACTGTTAGCGTTGATAGCATTGCCACTAAAACCCTGAAATGTGAACTTCCTAATTCAGATGCCAGGAGTAGTAATGGTGTATAAGGTGAGGTTGATGGTCGAGATGACGGTTAAGGAAACAGGAAATGCCACATCCTCATAAACTATTGGCACCCTTTCGCTGTAAGCGTTACTAATACGTTGTATTGACGACTGAGGGTGCGGATAGTTGTAGAGCGTGTTCTTCCTGTCTTTGTGTTTCTGATCTGCGGTTTAATCCAGTCTGATTATATAGATCTGAATCCAGTGAAGGAGTCTGTCCGTCTGCATTGATGATAAACTCATCTGGGCTAATCGTTAACCCCTCAAACCCTGAGCTCATGCCGTACAGAATGATTCGATTATTGAATGAATTGAATGGATGAATCTTCTCGTTCGGTCTGATCTGATCTGATCTGATCTGATCTGATCTGTGGTTCTGAGGCTGTTCAGGGTTTACGGGGTTAAAGCTGAAACTCACTTAGAAACTCACCTGTAGCAAAAAAGGTCAGGGTCTGGTCAGGACGAGGGCTGCATGTGAGGGGAGGGGGTGGAGGATGGCTTCACGGCTTGATTCTCTAGTGGTGGTGGGAAAGCTCTGATCTATCGATCTTATTGATCTGCTGATCTACTGATTGGTTCTCCGTTCTGTGATCTAACCTGAGCAGACTCAAACGTCTCTGTTGACCGAGTTTCTGCCGGTCATTCCTCCGGACATGTGGCTCCTCCTCCTCCTGGGCGTGGGTCAGCAGTGTGGAGGTGGGACCAGCTGAGTGCGGACTGGTTCTCTTTAGGGTGGATCTGGAAGGATGCTGAAGACGGAATGATGTGGTCTGTGGACTTGAGCCGGCAAAGGGTTTGGTTTTCTGGACACACGTTAAGCCTAGACTGACCCTGGGCCTGTTTACTGACGTCCCGTAGAAACACTGGTGCCATCTGTGCCCCAATCATTCGGGTCAGTTGGCACCGAAAGGGGTTCCAGGATCAGCAAACATAAAGGTGTTCTTCCATTGGTTAGGACTTCACAAGCTCCTACGGCCCTCGCCCTATTGGTGTAGAGTGGTGGACTTGTCCAGCCTAGCCTACTGTTTTGGGGGGACGGTGGTACTGTTACCAACCTACACCAACCACCTTCTAGAACCCTTTTTGATGACTGGTGCAAATTTACACTGAACAAAAAGGGTTCTAGTACTAATAACACTTCTATAACTAACAATAGTGGAACCCTTTTTGGTGCTGTCTAGAACCTTGTAGAACCCTTTAACTGAACAAAGAACCACTTCAGCATTCCGGTTGTTGGCATGGTTCTGTATAGAACCCTTAACATTGGGTATAGAACCGTTATAGAACCCTTTTCTGCTTTCCAGTGCAAATTTATACTCAAAGCAAGACGGGTTCTATTCCTGAAGCTGGTTCTTTGACAGGGTAACCATAACAATAGTGGAACCCTTCTTGGTGCAACACTGATTGAGAACCATCTAATATAGCAAAGAACCATTTCAGCATTCCAGTTTTTCCTTCATTTGCTGGGGTTTCATATAGAACCATTGCCTTTAGATAATCTGAAGAACCCTTATTTGAATTGTGGAACATGACTATTCTGTTCATTGTTCTGGATCATGAGGCTTATGCATATTAGAGTTAAAATTGTGAACCACCCCCCCAGAACCCAGTTTCCAGAACCCCACTTTGAGACCAGTTTGAGCCTCAAAAAGGGTTCCACCATCATTACAAGTAAAAGAACCCATTTTCAGTGCTATATAGAACCATTTTAGGCCGTAAGGCAGTAGATTATTACCGTACTAAACCATCAGTTGGGTGTTCGGGTCGTTGGCACCTGAAAACCCTCAGAATGAAAAGAACGAAGGCGGAGTTTAGATGTTTGGGAATTCCGTGTGATTTACGGAAGGGCCGTCCGGATCGGTGTCCAGAGAACCATCCCGGTCGGAGTTCCTCCTGCTGTTTGTCTAACACTGCCGTCTTCCTTTCAGCTGAGTTTTGAAACTGACGGGCCAAAGGGGAGCAAGAGATCCAGCATGGCCGGCTCCTCGCAGCAGAGCACTCCAGAGAAGTGAGTTACTCATTACATACCAATAAATACCGTCTAATTACTTACCAATTACTCGTGAACCCGAACAGTAGTCCTGACTCAGTGTTACAGAAGCTTTTCCATTTGACATGAAACTGGATTTAATAATAAATAAATTTCAATAAAACATCAGTAGTATCATTATACACTATATGGACAAAAGTATTGGGACGCATGCTCATTCATGAGCATTTTGAAATCGAGGGTATTAAATTTTGTTGGAGTAACTGTGTCTAGATGGAGCTCCTCCTCCATCATTTCAGAGAACACAGTTCTTCCGCTTTATACCCCCCTCTAGCTCACGCCTGGCATTATTAGGCAGCATGGAGCCAATAGGGTCATGATGTTGATCTGCTCCAGAGAGTCCTATTCTATTGGCAGTACTTCTTCTCTACAGGGACTAGACAAGCTGTGTGTGCATTTGCACATCTGTGTCAGCAATTGGTGCAGCTTAAATCATGAAGATCATGAAAACCCTAGCACCCATTAGCATGGTACTAGATCATCACACTCTCCTCAGAGAGGGTGGAGGTGCTCTATTAGTAATCTCTAATAGACTTGCTGATGTTTCTGACACTGCGTGGCTCACTGTTATCTAGAACATGCAGTGAAGAACCTTAAGCTGACACGTTTGATTTGCTAGACTTCTACTCGTCTGACTGTTTTCCCGTATGCCTGGTCGTTGTCAGGACTCCGTTCTATGCTAAGTTTTTACCAAAAGGCCAGAAGAAGCGCCTGACTCCTCAGGATGGGAGCGTTACCATGGTGAAGACGCTCGCTGAGAAAGATGAACGAGGTGGGGGTTTAAGGCTGTACCTCCTGTCACTCACTGGTTTCCCGGGTTTCTCCATCCCTGGCTCACTGGGTTGTGTTTCTGTCCTGTAGACGGAAGCCCTCACTCGTACCACCCAAACCCCTACACTGTGTCCACTCTGCCCAACCTCAAACGCCGGAACCCCAGCATCCGGATCAGTCGGGGCACGCGCGTGCAGGAGCAGTGCGACGCCTTTCTGGACCGGCAGATCACGGACTCCGGCGAGCTGCGCCACCTGGACGAGTACCTGGGAAATCAGGTGAGTCTGATTTATTGTGCTTCCAGTGAGTGGTGTTTCTAATAAAGTGGCCAGTGAGGCAGCACAATAAGGGTGAGTGTTTCTAATAAAGTGGCCAGTGAGTGGAAGCACAATGTGGTTGTTTCCAATAAAGTGGCCAGTGAGAAAGCACAGGGAGGTGGGTGTTTCTAATAAAGTGGCCAGTGAGGAAGCACAAGGAGGTGGGTGTTTCCAATGAAGTGGCCAGTAAGGAAGCACATAAAAATAGGTGTTTCTAATAAAGTGGCCAGTAAGTAGAGGCACAATTTGGTTGTTTCTGATAAAGTGGCCAGTGGGTTTAGTTGTGTGCTTGCTGTGTTAAATGCAGATGAATGATCTCCAGTCCCAGACGAAGGTTCTCTCAGAGACGGAGGTGATTTTTCTCACAGCCACCACCCAGTTCAGAGACACCATCAAGAGCATGTACTCTCTCTCCGTGAGTATAGACCTGCACTTCCTGCACCTGTCCGGGCCTTCATCCCCATCACTGTACGCTCATTTGAGCCCACTCTGTCCTGTGCCCCCAGAACCCTCAGATTAACTACAAAGGCCTGCTGCAGGGCTATAAGAGCAAAGTGGCCAGCCTGGCTGCGCAGAAGAAGAGGGAGGAGGTGCCCATGGTGGTCAATCTGTTCCAGTCTGTTCTAGATAACTTTATCAGAGCTGAGATTAAAAAGGCCTCGCTGGAATTGGAGCCTGTGAAGGTACGTTCCTAAACAACCTACAGTAACCATCTTCAGCATCGTCCTGTTCAGCCTTTCCTTTAAAAAGTTAATACAGTGTAAATATGATGTTTTATGGGATATTATTAGATATACTTATAATTATAATTATCTATATCTATATCTTATAATTATTTATCATATTTGAACAATTCCCTTTATTTCATCATGTGTTCCTCTACACCCACCAGCCCACGAAAAAGGTGAAGAGGACAAACGGTAAATGTGTAAGTTTGTTTGTCTACATTTAATTTTTTCATTTGTCCATCCATTAAATCTCCATTATATTATCTATTAATTGCAATTGTAATTAAATGCATTTTATAGCTAATTATATAATTCTAGAATTAATTACATTAATTACTGTAGCAGGCATGTGTCCTGCGGTGTGTCCTGCAGTGTGCTGTATGTGTCTCATGCTGTGTCCTGTGGTGGGACACCCATCCTGTGGAGCGTCCTGCAGTCTATCATGCCTGTTCTGTGTTCTGTGTCCCACAGCCGGACAGTCCTTTGGACCACAATTTCAACACCTATCAGGTGAACATCTACCAGTCATGTGACCTGTGCAGCTCGTTCATCTGGGGAATGGAGAAAGCCTGCATATGCAGCTGTGAGTTTTCACCCATAATCCTCTGCTTCGGATCTGAGGCTCCGAACTCTGCATGATACCAGTGACCCTCCTGTACTTTATATAGTTCCTGTATGGGCTCACGAACCAGAACCATCGTTCACTTTTACACCTTGGTAGGCTGACTGGGCGGGGATATGCAAATGAGACGGTTCTTGTTGCGTGAGAGACACAGTGAATTCTGAATGCACTGTTTTTACATATTTTTTTAAATTGTGATCTAGATTAACATTTAATATTACATTGAAATCTCTCTCTCTCTCTCTTTCTCTCTCTCTCTCTCTCTCTCCAGCCTGTAAGATGGTGTGCCACAGGAAGTGTCTCAGTAAAATAGTCACATACTGCTCCAAACACACCTTCGGGAAGGTGAGCAGGCTGGGTTACTGGGCTCTACTATGTGATTACTCTGGAGTAACTGTGTAATTGTGGAAAAGTGGATCAGGATCCGAGCCGATCCAGGCATATTTTAATGGATCGGGTATCGGCTAGTTGAATCCTAATTCAGTTCAGTGTCTTTGTTTTAACCATGGTGTTCAGAGCGCCACCTGCTGTCCTCAAAGCGCTATTAACAGACAGTACTGTCCAGCCGGCTGCAGCAGCAGCAGTGCGGACGTTCTCAGAAGGTAAATAAAGGAGTTGAGGTTCTGCAGTGTGGAGCTATTTTACAGTGGAACCTGAAAACAGACCATAATATCTGACCCTTTTCAAAACTCTCACTGAAACGCTCTGTTTTAGCAGCGGGAGAACCGGAGAACCGCTCCCTCGTCTTCCTCTGTTCTTAAACCAGCACTGAAGAACCCGTTCAGAACTGAGTGTAGGCTAACGCTAATGCTAACACACGTGCTATAGAGACCCCAATCATACACACAGCCATATTCACCAACTATAAACCAGTTATTACACACCAGTAGTACCACCACAGATACCAGTCCAGAGTGTGTACCACTACACACACACATACATACACACACACACACACACACACACACACACACACACACACACACAGGAAGTGATTAGATTGCGGTGTTGTAAAGGAGCTGGGAGCTGATTGGTCAGGGAGGAGAGTCAGATTGGATTATCAGATATAACACTATAAAGAAAAAGTCTCAACTACACTAAATCAGTCAGTCCAGAATGTCTGATTATACAATCTGATACTGAAAATAAAGGATTTTAATGAACCCATTAATCAGCAGCTCGTCTGATCTAAACATCGGGAGCTGGATTATTAATACAAACACAAAAGATCAAATCAGTATCAGCTAATACTCAGCATTAAGGAGACTGACCATATTGGGGGGGCAAAATTATGCATTATTAATATCTGCAATAACCCTTTTGACTCGTAATTACACAAGTGTATCTCTTATGTGCTTATAGCGTCCATATATAATATACGTAATTAATGTATTACATGATTATTACAGACCATTACTACAGAAGGTGACTTATTTTTATTATTATTAATATTATCAAAAATATACTGCTTTGCCAACAGTGCAGATTGTCCAACCTAAAACCTATTAGTTCATATGGGAAATTATTTGCATATAGACAGTAAGTGTGTTTGTGTGTTTGTGTGTGTGTGTGTTTGTGTGTGTGTGTGTGTGTTTTAGGTTGAGTCTGGTAAAAGCTCTGTCCATTTCGGAGTGTATGTGAGTGCCCTGACCAGCAGTAAGACGCCGGTTCCAGTTGTCATGGAGATGATGCTGGCCCATGTGGAGCTGCATGGACTTTACACCGAGGGGATCTACCGCAAGTCTGGATCTGCCTGCAAGGCCAAAGAGCTGCATCACCTGATGGAGACCAGTAAGCCTGACACACGCACACACACACACACACACACACACACACACACACACACTCACAGTCAAGTACACACCTGCTGTATATATGCATACGTCCTTGTAACCTCATCAAGGTTACTGAGCGACAGCGCTGTATGTATATGCGCACACTACACTCTTACATACACACTTATGTACACACTCCATGCCTCTAGGCAAACAGTGCTGAACAATGCACTGGTGGAACTGGTGTGATTCCTTATGGAACTATACACACTGCACGTCTGCTAATCACACATACGTGTGTGTGTGTATGTTCTCAGATCCCAAGAGGGAATATCTTGAAAACTACCAGATTCACACGGTCACTGGGTTGATTAAAAGCTGGTTACGGGAGCTACCAGAACCCCTAATGACCTACGGCCTCTACAACGACTTCCTGTACGCTGTTGGTGTGTATTTTAAATTATGTTTGATCTCTAATTAAAAAAATTAAATAAAATGTTTGACAAGATGCAGCTTAAAATCCCTCATTTTTTCTTCCTTCAGACTTGCCGGAGAAATATGAGAGGCAGCAAGCGATCTACGCAAAAGTAGATGAACTTCCTACTTCGAATTTCCACACTCTAGAAAGACTCATCTTTCACCTCGTCAGGTGAGTACTCAACTTCCCACACACATTTCCAACCCTTAAAAAAAATAAATAAATAGGAGATATTAGTCCATAAACACCTCAATAAACACTCCTATACACTAGAATAGGAGATATTAGTCCATACACACATCAATAAACACTCCTATACACTAGAATAGGAGATATTAGTCCATAAACACCTCAATAAACACTCCTCTACACTAGAATAGGAGATATTAGTCCATAAACGCCCTCAATAAACACTCCTATACACTAGAATAGGAGATATTAGTCCATAAACACTCTCAATAAACACTCCTCTACACTAGAATAGGAGATATTAGTCCATAAACGCCCTCAATAAACACTCCTATACACTAGAATAGGAGATATTAGTCCATAAACGCCCTCAATAAACACTCCTATACACTAGAATAGGAGATATTAGTCCATAAACACCTCAATAAACACTCCTATACACTAGAATAGGAGATATTAGTCCATAAACACCTCAATAAACACTCCTTTACACTAGAATAGGAGATATTAGTCCATAAACACCTCAATAAACACTCCTATACACTAGAATAGGAGATATTAGTCCATAAACACCTCAATAAACACTCCTATACACTAGAATAGGAGATATTAGTCTATAAACACCTCAATAAACACTCCTATACACTAGAATAGGAGATATTAGTCTATAAACACCTCAATAAACACTCCTATACACTAGAATAGAGATATTAGTCCATAAACCCCTCATTAAACACTCTTATACACTAGAATAGGAGATATTAGTCTATAAACACCTCAATAAACACTCATCTACACTAGAATAGGAGATATTAGTCCATACACACCTCAATAAACACTCCTATACACTAGAATAGGAGATATTAGTCCACACACACCTCAATAAACACTCCTCTACACTAGAATAGGAGATATTAGTCCATAAACACTCTCAATAAACACTGTCTGTCTGTCTGTACTCCAGAGTGGCAAAAGAAGAAGCTCATAACCGGATGTCTGCAAACTCTCTGGCCATAGTTTTCGCTCCATGTGTTCTGCGCTGTCCGGATAGTTCTGACCCATTATTGAGCATGAAGGACCTTCCCAGAACCACACTGTGAGCCCCATACACTCTCATCCATTCATCCATTCATAGATCGATGGGTAGGTAGTAAGTGTTGTGGACTCTCTGGTGTTTGTCAGGTGTGTGGAGACTCTGATCACGGTGCAGAGCAGACGCTACGACGAGAAGATGAAGGAGATCCAGCAGCTGGAGCATGCAGAGGCACTGGCCGTCAAACAGCTCACACTGCAGAGGAAAAACACGGTCTGACAGAGTGTTTACACACACACACACACACACACCGATACAGGAGAAGGAACTTTCTGAACGTTCAGTGAAAGTCAATGTAAAATGATTTAATTCCAGGTCATTTTGGAGTGTTTCTATTGGTCTGTTCGTCATGACATTCTGACACGATGTGAATAATGTGACTCTGATGCTTTTGTGTGATTGGTTTAAGATTCTGGAGCACCAGAGTAGCGAGGCAGATGCGCCCCCCCCAGACTCAGAGGTGGAGAAGACCCTGAAAGAGAGGATTAAGTCTATAAAGCAGGAGAAGTGAGTGGACCACCATCTCCATCTTCTCTTCATTCTGATTCTACAGAATTTATGATAAACAGAAGATAATTACCCTTATTGCTTCAAACCCCCCCATCTTCATCATTATTACTATTATTATTATTATTGTGCATCTCAGCTGTGAGAGTGTCTACCTGTAATTAACTCTATATAACATTAGAATAAACCCAAATAAACAGATAGTCAGTGGTCAGTGAGAGCGTCTACCTGTAATTAACTCTATATAACATTAGAATAAACCCTAATAAACATAAAGTCAGCGGTCAGTGAGAGCGTCTACCTGTAATTAACTCTATATAACATTAGAATAAACCCAAATAAACATAAAGTCAGTGTTCAGTGAGAGTGTCTACCTGAAATTAACTCTATATAACATTAGAATAAACCCTAATAAACATAAAGTCAGTGGTCAGTGAGCGTCTACCTGTAATTAACTCTATATAACATTAGAATAAACCCAAATAAACATAAAGTCAGTGTTCAGTGAGAGTGTCTACCTGTAATTAACTCTATATAACATTAGAATAAACCCAAATAAACATAAAGTCAGTGAGAGTGTCTACCTGTAATTAACTCTATATAACATTAGAATAAACCCACATAAACATAAAGTCAGTGGTCAGTGAGAGTGTCTACCTGTAATTAACTCTATATAACATTAGAATAAACCCAAATAAACATAAAGTCAGTGGTCAGTGAGGGTGTCTACCTGTAATTAACTCTATATAACATTAGAATAAACCCTAATAAACATAAAGTCAGTGGTCAGAACGTGCTGTTGATCAGTAGAGGTATTGATCTGCCGGTCAGAAGAACCCAGCTTTGGTTCTTGTTCTAGCTCTTCTGTTTACCGGCGGTATGTATAGGAAAGGTTCCGTCTGTACATGATGGTGGACAGTGCTCTCCTGACCTTCTCCTGACCTCCTCCTCCTTTTTTGTGTTTCAGGGTTGATCTGGCCCACAGGCTGCCCGAGATGGACGATGGCGCTTCAGACAACGAGACGCTGGACTCTGAGTCCATGGGCTGCTCAGAGAGTCCGCTGGAGGACCACATTAGAGGCGTGGTGTCGGAAGGTCAGTGACAGGTACAGGCAGTTTCATTGTCTAATGCATGTGGGGCTGCATGCTGCTGAGGAGCAGAGGAAGGCTGCTGCTGCTCCCCGGGACTCGCTGAGCTGTGAGTGGTTCACTTCCACTGATGTTGGGGTTTATTAAAGCAATAATGCTACACGCTACACAAAACCGGTTCCACGTAGTACTAAGAAGTGGGTTCTTTGTGGGTTCTTTCTGCTGCTATACAGAACTGATAGAATTATTTAAGCGCTGTCTTTAGTAAAGACCTCTTAAAGAAAAGCAGAGTTCACACAAAACCACATTTTTCAGTATGTGCAAATTCACACACACAGCTTGTCTAATCTGGACCCTGTAGAGAAGAAGTACTGCCAATAGAATAGGACTCTCTGGAGCAGATCAACATCATGACTCTATTGGCATTTGAGCTGTGGAGCAGTGGAAGAACTGGTGGTGCTCCATCCAGTACTTTTGGAAGGTATGAGGTGGGGTGGTGATTATCCTCTACAATCCTGACCTCACTAATGCTCTTGTTGCTGATTGCAATCAAATCCTCACAGCAATGCTCCTCCAAAATTTTGTAGAAAGCCTTCTTCCCAGGACAGCAGAGATAGTTACTCCAACAAAAGCAGGAGAAACGATTATTTTTAAAACCTTTGAGCAAGTGTCCCAATACTTTTGTCCATATAGTGTATCTGTCAAGTGCTTAAGCTGCTGTTAGCTTAGCTTAATTATTTTTACTGGTTACTGGTCTCGGGGTTACTGGTCTCCGCTGTAATGGGTCTGTGCTGCCGGGTTCTGCATGTCTAAGGCATTTGCTTGCAGTTTTTCCGACAGTCTTGTTTGCCTAAGGAGCTCAGAGATGGCCAAGCGTGGGAGGTCCAGCTGTGTCCAGCTCCCACGAGCCTAATCTAGAGTTTCTATTTCAGGCCTGGAGATTTCTGCCTTACAGAGCAGCTGGCCTAAGGGACAGCCGAGAGCCAGCGGAGACGGAGAGCAGTCCACGTATCCCGCACAGAGCCGAAATCAGGAGCTGTCCTCCGTCCGCTCCGCAAGCATCCAGAACACGAGCTCCAGAACCACCGGAGACTTCTCTGACCTCGACATTCCGTTCATAGACGATGATCTGTGAGACCGAACAGAACCCTAACTCGTACTGGAACCCTAACGCGGAACTTTACAGGGCCTGTGTTCTGCAAGCTCCAACTTTCTCTAATCTCCGAGCTCCTAGACAGGGTTTCAAAGCGCAGCATCCGCTCTGCTGTCCGTGCAGGCCGCAGGTGGACGCTGAGCTGCAACAACAGCCCGTTTTAATTAAGCTGTTCTTGTGATGTCACACAGACTGACTCATTTACATATATATATATATATATATATATATATATATATATATATATATATATATATATATATATATATATATATATATATAATTATGTCTTAAAGGCACAGTAACAGAAAGTATGACAAATATGAGCATGAATAAAGATGAGGAAATGAAAGATATAGGCCCTTTAAAGAGATGCCATGCCACTGCTTTACTCTAGGTGGCGCTGTAGAACCATCAGCTAAAACTAACTGGTCTAGTTGAGACTGCTGTAAGTCAGATAGCATTAAGGGAACTTTTACACAGTTACTAAACATTCCTCCACAGTTTAACACTGTTCCGAATCGACACCAATCAGCCATAACATTATAACCACCACCTGCCATGACCGTGTAGAGGACCCAGTCGAGGCATGGTGGACTCCACAAGACCTCTGAATGTGGCAGTTCCTGTAGGTTGTGAGGTGGGTGGGGCCTCCATGAGCATTAATCACAACCTTGTGAGCCCCTGTGACCCTGTGGCTGGTTCACCATTTGTCCTGCCTGATGTTCTGGAGATGTTCTGATCCAGTCACAGTTTGATTCTTACTCTTGTCCGTTTTTCTTTCCTGCTTCATCACCTTCAAGAGCTGACCATTCACTCACGGCCTGATATGCAGATCCACCCCTCGCCAGACAGGAGCCACTGGACCCAGGTCATCAGTGCTCTTCAGTTCAGCTGGTTTTAATGTTATGGCTGTTTGGTAGCACAGGCCTAAATAAAGTAAATCTGATAGTTTGTTGATGGCGGTTCTTCAGTTAACAGAAACCTCTCACCTTTCAGTCTCAGTTAATGGAATCAGACTGAATTTGGGGGGTTTGCAGCATTTCTATTGGTCCGTTCTTCGTGTGATTAGTACACAATATTAAGCTTGTGGTTTGGAATTATGTTAGAAAGTGAAAAATGCCCAAAAAAATAAGAAGAACAGTCATGATGACTCATGATCATCAAGCTGCTTATCAAGGCCTGATCTTAGAAAGTGTTCAAACCCGTATGTTACACCTTCAGTCTGTGATGGGACACATCATGTGGGACACGCATTAATATTCACCTTAATTTCCTCCCTTTTCAGTGAAAATGTGTGGCGGGGAACCAACATCACAAACACACACACACACACACACACACACACACACACAATGGATTTTTGCAGCGTTATTATAACCGCTGTTGTTGTAGGGACCACACTGCTCGTCAGGGAGACAGTAGTGTAAATAGAAATCTGCTGTAAATGTTCATTTATGATGGATTATTATGATTATGATTGTGATTTACGCCCTTATTTACTGGCTTTCTGTGAATAGCTGCATTTTTTTAAAGCTGTAGCTGTAAGTGCTGATATGTGCTGATATATGACCTGCATGTGTGAGACCGCCCTGCCGGTTGGAGACAACACACCGAGGCCAGACCGCTCTTTAGTTCTCTGGTGGAGCGGATTTTCCCTGTGACGACTCGCCGCAGCGTTTCGGGATCGTGGAGATGACCTTCAGCCTGCAGGGTTCACCTGTGAAGAGGAATGTCATGAATAATAATGCGTCTCATAAAGGTTCTCTGTTTTATGACAAAATAAAACTTAAGCAGTCTCAGCAGTGTCTAAATCACACTGTTTAATACTTAAAGGGGAAGCCCACCCATTTTCCTAAATTCTCTGTGTATCTCCGAGTGAGAGCTGAGCTCAGTCGAAGTCGGGTTTGGGGGTTTGGTGTGAACCTGAGCTTCACTGTAGAGAAACTGACCCACTCTGATCTCTCTACAGTGGAGGTGAATGGAAGCAGGCGTTGCTCGCCATGACTACAATACAGATACAGCCCATAATTTATCTCCTATCCAAACCCACCAGTGAAGCTACAACACGAGTCTTCTGAGTTTTATATGGAATGATGAGGATGATGATGATGATGATGATGAAGGTAAAACAGTGAATAGAGAATCTCAACTAATGCAGTTTTCTTTAGGGACTACTTTCTGTAGCCGCACTACACCCTGCAGCATGTATCCCTCCACCATTTTAATGATCTGATTTTAAAAGCAGGTTCTAGAGCCGAGCTCTTCTCAGAACTCTGGTAGAACCGTGTCTCAGGCATCAGGCAGCGTCTTCATCACCATTAGGTGAAGAACTTTCTGTGAGGAGCTTTTATTATTAGAGCTTCAGACGTCTGCTTCCGTTCACCTCCACTGTAGAACTCCAGCTCTGACTGGGGGAGGTTATCTAGAACCGAACAGTCGGAAGAGTCAAAGTCAGAAGGTGTTGGAGAGACTTTGGATGAAGGACAAGCTCACTGTTCCTCCTTCCTCATCATCCAGCTCGGGAAGTATCTTGAAGGTGGGTGGATCCTGGAGAGCAGGGCTGTCAGAGAGCAGAAGGGAGACAATATGAGGTCTATGTAGATAAGCTACACTAGCTAATCAGCATCTCACTAGTATGTGTGATGGATGTGAGCGAGCGTCGATGAACGGAAACACAAACCGGATAAGCTCTGGCTGACAAACGGAGGAGGCTGAGGGATGCAGTACTGGGCTAGAATGGCATTTTTGGCTGGAGCACCTGTTTAAAGAACAGAGAGAGAGGATGTGGGTCTTTTGTACGAGGAACACCTGGCTGAAAGTACAGAGCCCCTGAAGTATCACGGTAGACAAATTATATTTAGAGACATTCCTTTGATTCAATAAATTATTTAATAAATTTACTAAATTATTCCCTTTATTTAATTAATTTTTCTATCGATTTAATTAATTATTCCCTCAATTGAACAAATTATTCCATCTATTTCATAAATGATTCCCTCGATTTAATCAATTATTTTATCAATTTACTAAATTATTCCCTCGATTTAATCAATTATTTTATCAATTTACTAAATTATTCCCTTGATTTAATTCATTATTCCATCGATTTAATCAATTACTCATTTAATTTAATAAATGATTCCATCAATTTAATGAATTATTTTATCAATTTACTAAATTATTCCTTTGATTTAATTAATTATTCCCTCAATTTAATAAATCATTCCATTGCTTTAACAAATTATTAAATTGATTTAACAAATTACTCTGATTGAATGAATTACTTTGATTAAATAAATTATTCTCTCGATTTAATTAATTTATTCCATCGGTTTAATACATTATTTTATCAATTTAATAAATAATTTCCTAGATTTAATAAATGATTCCATCAATTTAATATATTATTTTATCAATTTAATAAATGATTCCCTAGATGTAATAAATTATTCCCCCAATTTAATAATTTATTCCATCGGTTTAATACATTATTTTATCAATTTAATAAATTACTTCCTAGATTTAATAAATGATTCCATCAATTTAATACATTATTTTTATTAATTTAATAAATGATTCCCTTAATACGTTGTTGCATCGATTTAACAATCATAAGTCATTTGAAGAATAGAAATTACCTTCATACTTCAGGTGCTACATACGATAGACATGTACTGTAGACATGCACCATAAAAATATATATTAATCTACAAATTCAGAGAAAAGATAAAAGGTAAAGGTCTTGTGTTTATTGGCGCTCGAGCCTGAACACTTTCTGCGCTTTTTGTTTTGTGTACCACATTATGCTAATGAGCATCGCTTTGGGGCGATGCCTTGCACCCAATCACGCCGCGCAGGCGAACCTCTTCCTCCTGCGGCGGACCAACCAGAGGACGGTTCCTTGCATAACAAGTAGGTGAATTTGCATGAGGAGGAGAAAGTCGTTTAGCGGCGAAGCTAACGGAGGCCCAGCGCTTAGCCGGCTAAGCTAACCCAAACCTTCGCCCACAAGAATGGATATAAGTTAACGATGACTGGAGAGAAGAAGAAGAAGAAGCGGCTGAACCGCAGCATTCTTCTGGCCAAGAAAATCATCATAAAGGACGGAGGCAGCGTGAGTCTGACCCGCTTTACTGCTGGCCAAGCTAGCGATGTGTCCGCCGTGCTAACGCGCTAGCTTTAGCTGAGCTGCTGTGCAGTCAGACGGGAGAGCCGCTGCACTTTAAACATGTCCGTTTTTAATGTGTCAGAAACGTCTGTGTTTACCTCCAGCCTTCACTGAAGTACATGGAGACTGTCTTGTTAAGATAATCTGCGGTTAGTTTACTGAGTAGCCAGCCCGGTTAGCCTGGGAGCTAACGTGAAACACACACACACACACTCACACACACCTGCTGGAGAATAGTGAGTCGTTTTTGTGCTTTATTTGACTTTAACGTGTTTAATTTACCTCAGATTCAGGAGCACATCTGTCTCCATCAGATACACACACACACACACACACACACACACACCCCTATATCTGTGGCACAGTCGAGCCGCTGGCCTGTCTCCTCTGCTTTAGCCTCCCTGAGGAGCAGATGCTCAGAAAACCTGACGTGTGTTTATCTGCTGTGTGCAGAGACCCCTCATACTCTTGTCTCTTATTAAATACTTCTTAAATACGAATATGAGACTATATATATATATATATATATATATATATATATATATATATATATATATATATGCACAGGAAAAGTTATGAATATGGTGGCTTAATATTTTGGCAGCCTGTCTAATTATGTCTGACACTGATCAGAACCCCTCCAGGTCTGAGAATTAGTCTGATCTGGCCTGATCCTGTCACAGTGAAATCAATGTATACTACATGCAATTTCCAAAAGTATCTAGAACCTTCTACTGAGTCAGTTCTGCTACTGTAAGGTGCACCCGTCTCCATCTCCATGGAGCTGCGTGGTTCTGTGGAGTGTTGGATGAATGGATGGATGGATGGATGGATGGATTGAGCTTCACCCGATACTACATTGGGATAAGCTGGAGGGACAGAACTGATCATTCATCGTCAGAAACCCGACCTCACGGACGCTCTCGCTCTTGGGGAGACGATTGCAATCAAATCCTACCCGCAGCAATGTTCCAACATCTGATGTAAAGCCTTCTCTGAATAGTGGAGGCTGTTACTGCAGCAAAGGAGGACCAATGCACTTGATTTCAGGAGAAGTGCCAGTGGAGGAGCAGGTGTCCACACATTTCTGGCCATATTGGTGAGCTCTGGGGGACTCCAGGTTGTTATTGTTGGACAGTGGTTTCTGTAGATGATTAATTTGGAGATCAAAGTTAAACAGTTTGTTGACCCTGTCGGGTCAATGGCTAACGTGTCACATGACTCCGGTTACGTGGGAACGGGAGCGTGTCCTGTTGGAGAGAGTATTTGGTGAGCGTGCAGGTGGGTGTGGCTTCCCACATATGTGGGCTGATACTGAGTAGCGATCTGATACCGACCGTCTGCCAGAGCAGTGGAGTACAATCAAATGAAAATGTCAACAAGCCATAACATTAAGATCACTCCCAGATGGATGATGTGGTGTCAGTGTTCTCGTAGTCGACGTGTTGGCTCTGAAGACCTGAGCCACTTTGATGAGGGTCAGTCGTCATGTCCAGACAGGTGGGTCAGAGCATCTCCCAATGCTCCAAGGGTTACAGGGGGCTCCAGTCAGCAGTGGGGAGGACCTACCGATGGTGGTCTGGAGAGGGACACGGCAAAGGAGCCCAAGGCTAATCAACGGGTGAGGGTGATGAAAGCCCATCTGGGCAGAACCAGAACCGAAGTGTTAAAGGATGGTTACGGGAGGAACGCGTCTTACCAGCCCATCCTGCTGCTCCACACTCAGTGCTAACATGTCTGATGCTGTGGGGTCACTGATCGCGGCCTACGTGCTCACGCTCACGGCACCTAGTGCTTGACTCCATCCCGTCAACACTAGATATCAATAGTTGCTCAGATCTTCTCTATGCATGTTTGATGTGATTATACACACACACACACACTTCCTGTGTTTTAATAACTTGTCCTTGAATGTAAGAAATAATAATAATAATAATTGAGTTATTCTGTACAATTATGAATTATTGATATTGTTCAGTAAATACTGTGAATTATTCAGGATCAATTGAGTTGTTCTGTAACTGCTGTAATTTGTTTTCATATCCATTTTGAATTTAGTGTCCGTTATGAATTATTCAGTGCTCATGTTACTAACTGCAGTTATTCCCTTTATGCTGTGAATATGATGAATTATGCTTTCTGTTATTAATGCTTAGTGTGTGTGTGTTTGTGTGTGTGTGTATTTGTTCGTCCAGCCGCAGGGCATTGGGGAGCCCAGTGTTTACCATGCAGTCGTGGTCATCTTCCTGGAGTTCTTCGCCTGGGGGCTGCTCACGACTCCTATGCTCACGGTAAGACCAGAAGGAGATGGCTGTGTGTTCTCCAAGGTGCTAGCTGCATACGCTGGGGGAAGGAGTTTAGGTTGTTCTGAATGGAACCACTGCCTCTAGTAAAGAACCCATTCTTGCTCGTGTTTTGGAACCAGTAACGAGTGATGCTTTTACGCTGAGCGGAGTCAGTCGGTCCCACATAAACACCCATGAATAATTAAATCCTAATCAAACAGGGCAGGCAGTGTGACGCACTGCTGGCTTTGTTGACATGACTCTTTTTGAGCCCTTGGAGATTCTGCTGGGGCAGGTAGGTGTTCCGTAATTACTGCGTCTGCCTCTGACCCTGCGGCAACACCGGATCCATGATCTGATGTCACCTACAGGGATGACCTGCTGGTTCCCCACAGTGTTCTCCAAACCACATGGAGACGGAGGTGTGTAACACTCCGAGATCTCACTCCGGGCAGGCCGTTACCGATATCCAGAACTTGCGTACGTACTCGCGCAGAAGGTTAAAGGCCACTCTCTGTGTGCAGTACGTGCTTTGAGAAGAAGGAAAAAAGGGAAGCGGAGACCCCTTCGAGTTTCCACACCACCCTGAAGCAGAGCGGCGGTTGCAACACACTCCTGTAGTGCAGCGCTGTTACCATATCTGTGGCCAAACAAACTCAAATTCACATCTACAAAAGCAGAACTGCAGCGGTTGGGCCCGCCCCACCCGTCCAGTCTACAGCAGATAGGCTCCGCCCCACCCCGTCCACCTGCCCAGCCTACTGCATGTTGACGTTATAAGAAGTGTTTCAGCTGGTCTGCTTTTTAAATGGGGCGCAGTACAGTACAGTGCAGCCAATCAGAACAGAGCATGGCTATTAAGGCTGTGGGTTTCTGCTGTTTATTAGAGTGTCTGTGTGTGTCTGTGTGTGTCTGTGTGTGTCTGTGTGTGTCTGTGTGTGTGTCTGTGTGTGTGTCTGTGTGTGTGTCTGTGTGTGTGTGTCCCCTCTGAGGTTTCTAATATGGGTTTGTGTCTCAGGTGCTACATCAGACGTTTCCTCAGCACACTTTCCTGATGAACGGACTCATTCATGGAGTCAAGGTAACTCTTGCGCTCTCTCTCGCACGTGTGCGCTTTCTCTTATGCCCAGTATTGTATTTATTGATTTATTTAAAACTACATTTTATATATTATTATATATTATTCATGACATAATATATTACATATATTATTCACTTTTTATTTTGATGGGGTCTGTGTGTGATTGAGCGCTTGGGTGGAGTGGTCTCCTCCAGTTTTATCCACACGCTCCGTTCACCCCGAACTAAGATTTCGTCAGCAGAGCTGGTTTGCATGGAAAGCTGCTTGTGTGAATCGTTTTAGGGGTGAGGGTTATCTGCAGCTGCTGTTTTGTTGTAGTTGGCAGCGTTTTGTCTGCATGTCAGAATGTGGCGATGCAGATCAGGTACTGGTGCAAAATGGTTACTGTATTGCCCAGTCCTGTTTGTGTACTGATAGTGTGTCCTCACTGTTTGACCTTTCTGTACGGAGTGTGTGTGTACTGGAGAAGTGTACTGTACATGACTTTCTATTGCAAATTATAATTTACTGAATTTTAACAGGTTGGAAAAAAGATATTTAATGTCTTTTTTTTTTTTTTTTAATTGAGTAATCAGTAGTTGTATATTAATGTGCTGAAGTGAGTCTCTGTAGAGGATGTGACTTGTTTACACTTACAAAACTCTAGGAATAAAATCAGGATCTCCTCAGAACTCTGTGCTGATGGTTTAGATTCTGTAAGTAAGCTCAGTGTTCCTCTGCAGGGTCTGCTGTCGTTCCTCAGCGCTCCCCTGATTGGTGCACTTTCTGACGTTTGGGGTCGAAAGTCTTTCCTCCTGCTCACCGTCTTCTTCACCTGCGCCCCGATCCCCCTCATGAAGATCAGCCCATGGTGAGACGCCCACACTCGCATCAAAATCACACCGTGATGAAAGATCTCGTGTTCTGTTGACCCACAGCGACGTGGTTCTCAGTCTGTTCGTTCACGCAGTTCCACTGAGCCTGGACTGATTACACTGCAGAGCTGAAGGAGCTGTAGGACTTTACAGTGCTTACAGAAGATCTCCACTACAGCATTAATGGTGTGTGTGTGTGTGTGTGTGTGTGTGTGTGTGTGTGTGTGTGTGTGTGTGTGTGTGTGTGTGTGTGTGTGTGTGTGTGTGTGTGTGTGTGTGTGTGTTTCTGCAGGTGGTACTTTGCTGTGATCTCCATGTCCGGAGTGTTTGCGGTCACATTTTCGGTCATCTTTGCATACGTGGCAGACATCACACAGGAGCATGAGAGGAGCACCGCGTACGGGCTGGTGAGAACATGCTCACGTATGAACGTGTGTGAACACCCCTTCTGGACTTTAAGTCGCATACAGAGAAGTACTGCCAATAGAATAGGACTCTCTGGAGCAGATCAACTTGACCGTATTGGCACCATGCTGCCTAATGCCAGGCGTGGACTAGAGGGGTGGTATGAAGCCCCCCAGCATTGAGCTGTGGAGCACTGGAGGAATTGTGTTCTCTGGAATGCTGGTGGAGGAGCTCCATCCAGTACTTTTGGGATGAGCTTGGGATGATGAGGTGAGGTGGTGATCATCCAACATCCTGATCTCACTAACTTGCATTGATGAATGCAATCAAATCCTCATTGCGATGGTCCTCCTCCAAAATCTAGTAGAAAGCTTTATTCCCTGGACATTAGAGACAGTTACTCCAATAAAAGCAGGATCAGCTCTTTAATATAATGAGATGGTGTCCCAATACTTTTGTCCATCTGTTCTTTATGGCCTGAAAATAAACAAGTATTTTCCACTGTGTTCCCATGGTCACCTCAAACGTGCTAGTACATGTTACTGCTAAATTCCTTACACTACCTCAGGGGGGCGCTGTGCAACACTATGTGAACAGACTGTATCTTGCATGACTGTCTGTTAAAAACATACGGCTCTTTCTCTGTCAGGTTTCAGCAACGTTTGCAGCGAGCCTGGTGACGAGTCCGGCGATTGGGGCGTACCTGTCTCAGGCGTACGGGGACACGCTGGTGGTTATTCTGGCCACGGCCATCGCCCTGCTGGACATCTGCTTCATCCTGGTGGCCGTGCCAGAATCTCTGCCTGAGAAAATGCGCCCGGCCTCCTGGGGGGCTCCAATCTCCTGGGAACAGGCCGACCCCTTTGCCGTGAGTCATCTAGTGCTTACACAACACACACACACGCCAATAACCCAGGTGTAGGGAAGGAAGCATGTTCACACGGGTTACTGAGTGTGTTTATTTCTCTCTCTCTCTCTCTCTCTCTCTCTCTCTCTCTCTCTCTCTCTCTCTCTCTCTCTCTCTCTCTCTCTCTCTCTCTCTCTCTCTCTCTCTCTGTGTGTGTGTGCGCAGTCTCTGCGGAAAGTTGGTCAGGACTCCACGGTTCTGCTGATCTGCATCACAGTCTTCCTGTCCTACCTACCTGAGGCTGGGCAGTACTCCAGCTTCTTCCTCTATCTGCGACAGGTGATGTTGTTGAATGCAGTCATGTTTGTTGGTGTTCAAGTCTGGTCCAGTTGAGTTACGACCCAATGACCCATCTTTAGAGAGCACCGTAATGCCCTTACATCGATCCCGCTTTGTTCTGACCCGGTGCTGTTCTGATCCAATACTAAAATACTAATACTAAGATTGCAGTCTTGGCTTTCTCCACAAGAGATTGTATTGAATGGGAGGAAACCTAGAGGAGCTCGCAAATGCACATGATCTTTGCTCTTGTGTTGAATGTATATAAACTAAATGGCCTGAAACCATATTAAACATGAAGGAGTTGCAGGTATAGGTAAAGTATTTGGCTGTCGGTTACAGTCTTCAAGGGTACCACCCATCCGTGTCCGTGTTCACCCGGTCTTCTCCTGCGCTTTAACCCCCACAGGTCATCGGGTTCACCTCTGAAACGGTTGCTGCGTTCATCGCGGTGGTGGGAATTCTCTCCATCCTGGCTCAGGTAGGTTCAGGCCGGTCGCTCGCTAGCACACCACTGTGTGCTCAGCCATGAGCAAATGTTGAAACAGCACGCGGTGACTGTGCTGGTCAGCCGAGCAGGTGATTTTCAGAGCCCAGTGAGTCAGCGATGGGTAAATAAATGTGCTGAAGTGAAGACCAGTGATCGTGTGAGGGTAAACACTGCCTGTTCACAACGCAGCATGTTAACGTAAAGAGTTTAGCCCTGGGCTCTGTGTTTGGCTCCCGCTGCTGTTCATCTCTTAAAGCTTTCAGTGTTTAAATCAGATTTAGGCTCAAACTCTGTCTTCAGTCTGGGAGATAGAAGTAAAGTCTTTTATTGATTCATTTCTACATTCATTTGTTTTTCTAAATTTGGCAACAAACTAAAAGGAAATGAATTTTTAAATACTTTAAAAAATATAATTTTATTGTTTGTTTGGTGTTTAGTAATTTAATAGTAAATTACAGCTTGAATATGTAAATTTTTTCTTGTTATTATTTATGTATTTTTATATTAAAAGAATACTTAACAATTCTAAAAGTAATTAGAAGAATGGGCGAAAAAATTCTGCTTCAGATCTGGTCATGTTGGATAAAAAAAAAAAAAAAAAAAAAAAAAAAAAATATATATATATATATATATATATATATATATATATATATATATATATATATATATATATATATATATATATATAAATTTTTTTTTTCTTTTTTTTTTTTTTTTCTTTAAAAAATAATAAATAAATAAATAAATGATGACCCTCTCTATACAGACTGTGGTGTTTCTCCTCCTCTCTTTCCTGCAGACTGTTGTTCTGGGAATCCTGATGCGCTCCATAGGCAATAAGAACACCATCCTCTTGGGCCTGGGCTTTCAGATCCTTCAGCTGGCCTGGTACGGCTTTGGCTCCCAGCCGTGGTGAGTGACCATCCTCAAAGATCAGAACCGTGATAGACCAAGATGACCCCTGCCCCCTTCTTTACCCTGCGTCTCCTAGATCCTCTCTGCTGTTGCTGCAGTCGCACTGCACCAGCGTTTCCACAAGAGGGCACTAAAGCTGCACTGCCGGTGTCTACCTGGTGCTCTCCTTATTGGGCAGCTAGGGGCTGGGTTTAAGGGAAACCTGTTAATTAAACACACAGGTTGATGGGATAGCTCTGAGTGGATAACTGTGGCTGTGGCGCAGGTCGAGTTTGTGCTGTTGGGCAGGTGGTTGTACATGACCTGTGTGGTTTTGGAGGCAGTAGAAAAATCTTGGCCGTGTTGATTGTTATTTTTGGCCTGAGATTTTCCAACCATGGAATTCTCTCTCCCACCCACAGGAAGGAAATGTTCAACGGGGAGGGACATTGTTTTGTTTTCTTGTTTTTAGTTTAAATGGCAGATTAAATCTGTTTGGAAACGAGCTTTGTCTTATTAAATAGTATTATTTTCCTTTTTCTTGAAATACTCCTACCTTATTCAGTTGTTATGATGTAAACAAAGCCCCCCCTGGACCTGGCTTTCTTTGCTGACTGCCAGACTCTGTGGCCGTGATTCCTCAGCGCTGCCAGTGTCGAACAGAAAAGGTTAACGTGTGTGAATGTTCGCTGTCAGCAACCAGAACCACCAGCTAATATTTAGCGTTGGTAACCGTCGCTATGAGCGCTGGCACTGTAGCTACACTGCAAGTGGCAATCTTCGGGGTTCAAGCACTGCGTCGTTAAATAGCCAGCGGAGCACAAATGATGGCCGTGTTTTAGACTGGTCTTACTCATCATAGCTAAATGGACAAAAGTATTGGGACACCTGCTCATTATTCATGATTTAGTCTGAAATCAAGAGTATTAAGAGCTGATCCTGCTTCTGTTGGAGTAACTGTCTCTACTGTCCAGGAAAGAAGACTTTCTACTAGATTATAAAGGAGAATTGATGTGAGAATTTGATTGCATTCACCCACAAGAGTGTGAGTGAGGTCAGGATGTTTGATGATGATGAAGATGGTGATGATGATGATCACCACCTCACATCATGCCCAACTCCTCACCATCAAAAGTACTGGATGGAGCTCCACCACCATCATTCCAGAGAACACAGTTCCTCCACTGCTCCACAGCTCCTCAATGCAAGGGGGCTTTATACCCCTTTCTCCCACCCACAGGAAGAGCGGAGCTCCTCAGGGAAATCCGCTACACCGAGAGGGAGGGAGTGTGTGTGCTGGTCTGGTAGAGCAGCAGACTGGTCATGTTAATAAATGTACTGTGCTGGAGCTGTGATTAGAAGGCCTTGGCTTCGTTGGCACATGTTGATGGATCTGCCTGACCGTGAGGACAGCATTTCATTGTTTTAATGATTAATGTCTGGGTTTTTCTCCCAGTTCTCCTTTGTTTATGTACTTAAGCAGGCTGGCAGAATGTGGATATGTGAGAAATGAGCTCTTTAACAAGCTTATCTGAGCAGTAGGGGTCATACATTTTAAAATTTGAACAGCAGTGGATGGATTTATTAATAGTACGCACTACAGGTGGGTAATAAACACAGTAATGCGGCTATACCACAGATGAAGGAGGCAAATAGCGTATGTGAAGAACACCGCACCCCTACCTGTAGAGTGTAAAAGGCAATTCAAGGCCTCCCTTTAAACAAAGGTAGCAAGGGCCGATCTCTTAGATCGGTCGTAATGGGAGTGACTGTACATGCAGCTCATCAGATCATCATGCTGTTCACTGATCTATAGAAATCGGACAAGACCAACAACAAAAATGGGAAGGAAAAAAACTGTGGCAGGAAAACCTTCCTCAGAGCTGCAGGAAGAAACCTTGGGAGGAACAAGGTCTCACAGGGGGACAACCCATCCTCCACCCAGCCATTTATAAATAGGCACACTGTACACACAATACCCCCATATTAGACTGTTATGACTAAAAGACGACTCCTCACAATGAGGGAGTGGAACAAAGGGTGTAAAATAAAGCTTACATGCTGCTGAAATCCAATGTTTACATTTTTAAACCAGGAAGACCTGATGAGAGAATGTTGGAGATGAAGCCTCTTCTCAGCATCAGCGTTTAATCTGCTGGATGCTGTAAGGGAAGCGGTGTTGATAAGATTTAGCTTGATGTGTCTGAATCTAATGGGAGTTGGAGGTTGGTTCTCTGTAAAGGATTAATTCTGTATTTTACTGAAAAAGCCTCACCTGTCCCGAACAAACTGATATTTTACTCTGAGAAGAATTTCTTTGTAGTTTTCAGTAACCACTCACTGTCTGTATGTCTGCGAGAGAGGCGGTGGGGGTCGGGTGTGGCTGTGTGAGTGAGAGCAGCCGACCCTTTCCATTTTTCTGAGCAGCCCTCTCATTTTTATATATACAGACTGCAATCTCTTTGGGCAGGAGCATTACTTGTAACAGGCCTGCTATCAGTTTATGGTGTTTGACATGTTTTCCTGCACCTGTGAGGAATTGTCTGTGTTTCCATATCGTCCCAAAATCATGAACTGCACCCCATGCAAACCTACTGTCAGCGTAGGTGGTAACTGATTATTCTTTAGCCAATTCACAGGCCCTCGTCGGGGCCACTGGTTCAGCTGCTTGTGCTGAGTATGAAGTGGGCCGTGTTCCCGATTTTCAAAATGTCATATTGTGAGACTACAGCGTAGCCCACTCGGTTCCCCAACCTTCTCCGTCGGCAGGGGTTCAGTGTGGTGCACCTTTCCACAGTGTCTCATGGTATCGCAGCCATCAAAGTGTGAAACTTTCTGATCTTGCAGAATGCTGTGAACTGCGCGTGGGACCGGCAGAGTGATGGGGGAGGTAGCCACGGTGGAACGTGACGCCACTACCTGCCTCTCTGCTGCTACTGCTCCTGCTGCTACTGCTCTCAGGCACAGAGGCAGGCCTCTGACTACCGGATCCAGTTTTCCTGAGAAATAGGCCACAGGTCTCAGTCTGTCACCATGTTTCTGGCACAAAACTGAGGTCATTTCCCCTCCTCGCTTATCAAGGGTTTGGTTGGATTGGGAACGGCCATTGCCGGGGTTGTTTGTAGTCCTCTTTTTTTTTTTCTTTTTTTTTTTTAGCTGAACAAACGCTTCTCCAGCCTCGTCAGTCCCCTGCAGATGTGCGGTGGAGCCCTGCTTATTGGGGTTTATGTCCCTCAGAGGGCCTTCTGCTTCTGTGTAGGACTGAATGAATGAGCGACAATACGAGCACGTTCCTAAGAATGACCGTAATTTGTCGCACTTTGTCACTGGTTTTGGCTTCTGCCCTGTCTGCCGCCAGAGCGTGTGTCACCCTTCAGGAAGTGCCCTAGAAAGGTGACCTGTAATTTGGACTGGCTGACCTTGTGGCCTCTGTCCGCAAGGTGTCTGAGCAGTGTTAGTGAGGCTTCATGACACATGAAGGGGTGGAGATAAGCAGATCATCAGTGTACTGAGTTATCACCGCCCTTTCCGGCATTTCCAGGTCCTCTAAACTGTCTCTAATCAGGGCAGGGAATCATCACCCCCCCCTGCTTTCAAATAAAGAGATTTGAATACTGGCCTTATTCCGTCTATAGCCTCTGGTTTCAGTGATACGCGCTCTTGGGGCACCGCTTAATTAAGCCCACGTCATGCTTAGATTTTGCCCAGAGGCTACATTTGCATGTTCCTGTTCTGTTGAAATCATCAGGAAATCATAGTTGGTGTCTGTTACGAGCTGCACTGTGCGGTCCACACCCATGACACACCGAAGAGGTATGAGGAAGGATTGCAAAACCGGGTTATACTCTGTGCCTGGCACATCAGTGGGATGCCAGTGGTCACTGCGTGCTTGTTTTAGAATCCGTGGCCCTGAATCTTGCCACAGGTCAGTTTCACTTGCTTTTCTCAGGGAAATGTGGGGTCAAGAGTGAAACGCATTGTACAATTCATTTAAACTTGGATTCAGTTCTACGGCTGCCCCCACCCATGTGTTGCCCACCAGTCAATACATGTGGCTGGTGGACATCCTTTCTGAAGTAGTAGTAGTAAGTACAGACCGAGATTAACACATAATAATTTATTAGAGAGAGAGTGAGAGTGAGAGAGAGAGCGAGAGCGAGAGCACATCAGGTCAGTAGTTGAGAGAGAGCGCGCATCAGGTCAGTAGTTGAGAGAGAGCGCGCATCAGGTCAGTAGTTGAGAGAGAGCGCACATCAGGTCAGTAGTTGAGAGAGAGCGCACATCAGGTCAGTAGTTGAGAGAGAGCGCACATCAGGTCAGTAGTTGAGAGAGAGAGAGAGCGCACATCAGGTCAGTAGTTGAGAGAGAGAGAGAGAGTGCACATCAGGTCAGTAGTTGAGAGAGAGAGAGAGTGCACATCAGGTCAGTAGTTGAGAGAGAGAGAGAGTGCACATCAGGTCAGTAGTTGAGAGAGAGAGAGCGCACATCAGGTCAGTAGTTGAGAGAGAGAGAGAGCGCACATCAGGTCAGTAGTTGAGAGAGAGAGAGAGTGCACATCAGGTCAGTAGTTGAGAGAGAGAGAGAGTGCACATCAGGTCAGTAGTTGAGAGAGCGAGAGAGTGCACATCAGGTCAGTAGTTGAGAGAGAGAGAGAGTGCACATCAGGTCAGTAGTTGAGTTGAGAAGTCTGATGGCTTGATGGCTTGGTCCTCACAATGCGTTGGAGGGTCTTGCGGTCAGAGGCTGTGCAGTTCCCGGAAACTACACACAAGACAGAAATCTGTTCAATTGAACACTACAGTAATTGCTGACCCCGGCGTGACCTGCTTTCCGTGTTATTCCTATGAATGGTACACAATAGCCGCGGTTACACAATGCCGTTGCATAATGGATCCATTTACTGAGGCTATGACACTGATACAACCCCCGACTGACCGTAAACTAACCGACCCCACCCCCCCACACACACACACACACACCTTTTCAGGTATGTTAAACATGGCAGGAAGACAGAATGCAAAGATTCTGATTTCTGTGTGTACTGTGTTTTCCAGGATGATGTGGGCGGCAGGGGCTGTAGCTGCGATGTCCAGCATCACTTTCCCCGCCATCAGTGCCATAGTGTCAAGAAACGCCGACCCGGACCAGCAGGGTGAGCACCTGGCTAACCACGCAAACATCAGCTGCATACTGCACCACAGCACTGATTCCATAAAGTCAGGTGTGTGTGTGTGTGTGTGTGTACGTGTAAAAGTTTATGGTCAAATCAGGTGTGGCATTTTTGTGTCTCCCAGCTAATCACTGCTCAACAGTGAGTGGACACCGTTACCTGCCTCTACTTGAGCTTCAGCTAAACTAAACATCATCCTGTATCAGCTCCACCTTAAACCATCACTCTGTATCAGCTCAGATCAAGCTTCTGAATCCCTCAGCTTGTTCAGAAATGCACATGAAATGTCCATGAGGGGGCGCTCAAATTTATGGCAGTGGAGTAAAATTTAATTTCACTCACCAACTGTAGGGGGAGCCCAGGATCATGTAAAACTAACTCTGTGTGTGTGTCTCAGGTGTGGTACAGGGGATGATCACGGGTATCAGAGGGTTGTGTAACGGTCTCGGACCCGCCCTCTATGGCTTCGTCTTCTACCTGTTCCACGTAGAGCTGAACGAGATGGACCCAGCAGACAGTCCGGACAAAGGGGCCAAACCCAACATGGCTAACCCCACTGACGAGGTGAGCAGGTGTAAACGGGGTCTCGGATCAGAGACATATTTGTTATTTGATGTGTGTAGGTGAGCTGCTAGGCTAACTTTGCTATCATCCACTGGACTTGGACAGTCCCTTATGTAGTCTTTTAATTCAAGTGTGTGTGTGTGTGTGTGTGTGTTAGAGTGCCATAATCCCAGGTCCTCCGTTTCTGTTCGGCGCATGCTCCGTCCTGCTCTCCCTGTTGGTGGCGCTCTTCATCCCAGAGCACAACGCACTCGGCCTGCGACCCGGCGGCTACAAGAAGCACACCAGTGGCTCGCAGGGCCACGCCCACAGCCCTCAGGGCGGAGCCTGCGAGGGCAAAGAGCCGCTACTGGAGGACAGCAGCGTATAATGCACGCTTTCCCTCGCGCGCACCCATGCGTGCACTCATGGGCCCGCCACCCTCTTCAGGGGTCGCCGTGGCAACCACTCCTGTCTCACTTGTGGGACTGAACCGGGGGGACGGAGTCGAGACTGGTTTATGTAGTTTGTCCCTCAGCCAATCGCAAGCCACACTTCGGCCTAGTGCAACAAAAGCGGTAATCGAATGGGAGTGAATAGCGTTTGCATTGCATTCTGGAAAATGTAGTTGCAAAGCACTCTCAGTACTCGTGCTCTACTGATGAGGACTGGGCTGTTTTTGTACAGGTTTTGTTTTTGTATGTTTGCTCCGTCAGTTTGTGACGGGAGTGCACAATGCGTGCATTGCATTGTGGGAAATGTAGGCCCAGAAGTTAACACCCTGCTGATGGGTGAAGTTCTCCTCACGGTTGTTCGTAGGGTTTTATTATCCCCCCCCCCCCCCCCGAATCGCTCGTCCCACACTTCCCACACAGTAAAGTTTGATGTTTTGTCCGATGGGAGAAAAGTCGAGAGGTGTTTGTTTGTTTTTTGTTTTTTAATACTGACGGGATCTTGCTCGACTCTATCTGGAACCAAAAACCCACTTTTACCGAATCGGCATGTCTTTGACGCTTGTTCGAACGCTGCGTACAAAAGGACCCCAGTGCTACCAAGCTTCTGTGGTGTTGAAATGCCGGTTCTTGTGTTTTCTATCTCCTCCTCTGTCACTTTTGTTTGAGAATAGGTGTCAAAGTTTTATTTAGGGGATTAAAAGTTGCCTTTAAGTGACTTTTTAAAGCGATTTACGGGACCCAGATGAAGACTTGCTCGGATTGGGTTCAGTAATGGTGTTTATTGCTCCTATCGGAGCATGCGTACATTCAAAGCTCGTTACTCTTGTTTTACTGCGAGTTGGATTTCTTCGGTCTGTTCGTCCCCCCGCTGTATCTGGTGACCTCCACGCTTCCTCAGTCAGGACTAGAACTCTGTGGACCGGCCGGAGCGCCGGTCTCCTCCTCAGCGCCGATGTTGATGAAGGTGGGTCAGTGTCAGTATGGCGGAGTGATCCCGTTCTGCTGCTGTAGGAACTTTTGTAGAAGGTTGCGTTGCTCTGTGGTGTGTTGTTCTTATTCTTCTAGGCTGAGGAAGTTCGGCCTGCAGAGCTCGCCGAGGACGTCTGCGTCCGCTTCAGGCTTCCAGGCTTCTTCTTTTTAGCGGTTGGTGACGTGAACCTTTGCTCAGCTGACTTCCCTCAACAGGCCTCAAGTGCATTGGAATCACTTTCATTGATTAATTCGGGGATCTTTAATCGGGCTCTGGTTTTATGTTAAGGTGCCATACCTGTGAATGTGTGTGAGTCTGTTCTGATTTCAGTTTCTTTCATCTCTTTGTTTTTGTTGTTTGTTTATTTTTATGAACTGTTTTGAGGAGTTAACGTATCACAGCCCAAACCAACTGGGCGACCCACTCCTTTTTTTTTCCTGTTTTTTTTTAAGTCGTCTTTAACACATCAGAAACCACTTAAGTGTCGCTGAAATGACGATCAGTCTGTGTCAAACTCAGCAAACACTGCAAAATACGATATCTGGGTGAATTCCTCTTCTATATAAATGTACTTTCTAAATTTTGAGGTTTTAATTGTTAAATTGATTAACTTATTTCTAGACTTTGTTTGATCAGTAATTGTTTCTTATCTGGTTAAAACTTTATCTGCAATTTTATTTTATTTCGTTTTTTTTTTTTTTTTTTTTCCTTATTGGAATAATCATTTAATTTTATCGGCCAATAATGCAACACAAATGCTTATTTGCTATATAATTTTTCAGAAATAATGTTTGAATTTGTAAAACAGTCTTCCAGTGGAATGACCGACTATATAAAACTACTTTTACCAGTCCAAAAAAAAGAAAAAAAAAAGTCTAAAATGAAGGGAATTCATCTTACAGTATTGGGAGCAGTCTCAAAATGAAACACCACACGTTTTGGTGAGAATTCTGATCCCGTTTGTGGTGCAGAAAGCCCTGCGTGCTGAAATAATCAGCGATGATTTCACAGCAGGTGGGTTTTGTCTCGTTTGTTATTTTCTTTTATTATTATTTTTTTATATTTTCCTCTTTTTGTATCGTCACAGAACTGTTGAAACTGTTATTCCTAGCCACTAATGTTTCAGTGAGATCCGGTCTGTGGACTCAGAAAGCCAATTTATTTGTGCCTAAAAAAAAAAAGCGTGCTCTAAAAATGATGATAATATATGCGAGTAGTGGACTTGATGTACATATGGGGAAACTAATGGCGAACTATTTATTAAAGGTTTATTGATACTGATGTGCTGCTCTTGTGTGGATATAATATTACCAAGCCCCTCCGCCCCTCTGAGGCTATCGGAAGGAAACTGATCTGGCCAAGAAATGTCTCCAGGATGTGCTTTCTTATCAGTGTATCAACAGCCTGGCACACCGGGCCATTCGGGGGTTCTTTCACTATTCAGAGACTAATTCCAGTTTAGTTTAAACATTCCAGATTTCAATCCTTTCTGCTGCCATGGAAACGATGTTTTATCTGTTTAATGTATTCATATAGAGCTTTTCTGTAAAGATGGAGAGAATAGGAAGACCCACTACTACAACCCTTTTCTCTTGCCACTTTATTAGAAACACCTACCTGTTGGCTCCACTGTGCAGGTGAAGTCTCTGGCTGTTGCTGCCCAGTTTCTCAGCCTCCCCTGGATTGAGACTGGCTCAGCCTGCTAGTTACAAACTGCAGGATCATCTTAATTCTGCAGGAATCGAGAATTTAACCGGAGCGGTGTAGTCGAGGTCTCGGCCGACAGTCTCTGCTACAAAGATCAGGGTTTGGGAGGTCATTTAATACAGTGGAGGAAATGATCATTTGACCCCTCGCTGATTTTGTCAGTTATAGTGGGTCATAATTATTTCCTTCACTGAAAGTCACATTTCCAAAAAAAACTATTTCAACAAAACCGGTTCTGTGAACGGATCGGTCAAAAATGGAAGGTTCTGGACGGCTTTAGGTAAAAAGGAAAGGCTGCGGTGAGGTGAGTGTTCACCAGTCATCATTAGCTCAGTGATTGTTTTTAAAATCATGGCATTTGGAGGAACAGAAGATTGCGTTTATGAACTTGAGGTTCAGGGTGTTTTTTGTTGTTCTTGTTTTTTAGCTGAAGTTGGGTTCGGGATGTCCAGGTGTCCAGGGAGTCCAGACGCTGAGAGTGATCTGCCGGTGACCGTAAGTCTTCTAAACTCATTCTGTGAATTAAATAAATACTTCTTAACTGTTATTTAACGCATGTTATATATGAGCACAGATGATGGCAGTTGGTTGGATTTAAGAAGATTAGTCCGGTTGCAGTTGCTGTTGGTACCAAAGCAGATACCAGCTATTTGGCGTAGGTTAAATAGGATTCTTCATTATTATTATTATTATGTTTTTGTTTCTTTTCTGGGGTGATGCCTCTACTATTTACTGACTAATATGCAACAGTAGAGGCCCAAGCAAGTCCATGGGCCCTATTTTCTCTTAGGTGAACCGCCAACAGCTTGATTTAGGGGCGTGTCGGTGTGTTTTTGCGATCATGGCGACGGGAAAAGTTCACCTTGCACGGCTCAAAACTCACAAAAGTGTCTTAATGAATCATGGGTGTGTTTGTTTCGGGCGTAACGTTCAACAATGAACCAATCAGCGCGTCTCTCATCGTTCCCTTTAAGAGCCAGGTGCGGTCTGACTGACTTTGGGGGATTGCTATTTCGGTGGTGTAAAGCGTGGGGGGGTGGTACGAGCGCTGGGCTGCTTGCGCCTGTGTTGACAATTCACTGCTGAGATAGCAACGACCGTCTGTCTGTCTGACGAACGTCTGTCTAGGTTGATTTCCATAAACTGACTTGAACTTCTCCTCCACAGGCGGTGAGCGTGAGCCAGCCCAGGAGATTAAAATACTGACCACTCTTCATCATCTGACTTTGAAAGGTGTGTTTTGTTTTGTTTTTTAGTAAAAATGAAACTTTTATATAATATATAAACAACTGAGTAGCACCTGGACGAGGACCAGAACTATAAAATCTGAGGAAAGAAACGTTCGAGTTTTGAAGAAATGTCTTCTTTCTGTTTCTGTTTCTGGAGTTGAAAAACCTGTAGCTTTAAGAGCAGAAATTTGGGAGGGAGGCTCTGTGATATGAAAGTGACCAAAGCAGAGATGCTGGCTCTGTTCTTTCATTTTCTTGCCTGTCCAGGAGGGAGAGAGAGAGAGAGAGAGAGAGAGAGAGAAGACTGGGGCAGGTCATGGACGTTCCTCAGGGACTCTTCGTTCTACTTGCGGCTCTTCTAACATCTCCTGAAGGTAAAAGATCCTCATACTGCCGGAGAAATCCACAGAGCTCAGATCTAGAACCTGCTTTTAAAATCACATCATTAAAATGGTGGAGGGATACATGCTGCCTTTAGGGTGTAGTGCGGCTACAGAAAGTAGTCCCTAAAGAAAACTGGATTAGTTGAGATTCTCTATTCTTCACTATTTTACCTTCATCGTCATCATCACTCCATATAAAACTCAGACTCGTATAGCTGCACTGGTGGGTTTGGTAAGGTGATCAGATTTCTGAAATAAAAACCGAGGGTGTTTCCTGGTACAGAAATTATTATATAATTAAAATCTCAATTTCTTAAATATTATAAAAAGGGGGCAGTTCCAGTTTGATGCTTTTTCACCATGCTAACTGTTGTAGTGTAATAAATATGGCGAAGGTGGTAAAGTGGGTACTAAGGAACTTTATACTGTATCAGTGTGTCCTACGGTAGCCTGTCCTGCTGAGTGACTCTGTGGTGATCAGAATAATAAATGACTTTTGGAACCTTTTGCTCCCTTTCTTTCCTTTCGGTCTTTTCCGATCTGGTCTTCCTCCTCTCCTTCCTCTCCCCTCTCCCTACAGGGATTAAAGCAAAATGAAAGCATATTCTTATTTTTTAAATTCCTCAAGCATCTACAAATCATAAAACGAGTTTCAGAGCTGGTCCACGTTGGCTCTCCACGCCTGCTAAACTAATAGCATGTTAAATATGTTAAATTATGGGATTTCAGCTCCACCCACACGGTCATTACTGCTGTTCCCCGCAACCATAGAAGAAACGCACACCTCGCTGAACTCACAGTTCAATAAATAATGCTCTGTTTATCAGTGATGATGATCTGGACCTACTGTTTCTGTAGGTTCTGTGTTCTGTGCCCAGAAACTCCTCCACATCACTCCAGAAGATCCACTGGTCAAGCTCGGCAGCATGCTGACCATCAACTGTTCTACATCCTGTTCCTCTGCCACGCCTATGTGGAATATTATGAAGGACAGCATCTCTGCAACTGCAGCAGGTCATGGGGACTACAGCACCATGGAGATCCACCACGTCACAATAGATGATACAGCTTTCACCTGTTCAGTGAAGTGTGGTCAGAAACCCTTACGGGCTACTGTCAAGCTTTATCGTAAGTCTCAGATTTCAGAAGATCTCTAACAGACTGTTTATGTGCTTTCTGACACGGTACTCACTACAGTGTTATCTAGAACAGAGCTGTTCTACAGTGGAGGTGAAGCATGTTGGGTTGATGGTCCCAGTAAGACCAGTGTTATGGAAATGTGGTTTCCTCCATAAAGCTTTTTCAGACCTGATCATCAGCACTGACCCAGCGGAGCCGGAGACCGGCCGGCCGTTCCGGCTGAAGTGTGTAGTGGACGTTGATCGCAGTGTGTCGGCCGAGCTGAAGCTGAAGCGTGGAGGGACGGTTCTGGTCAGCGGGACGGTGTGTGGAGGGGATGACGCACTTCTGCACTGTGAGGTTTCTGCTGAAGAGGTCAGCGAGGCGTCTGAAGCCCTGTACGAGTGTGAGGCTACACTGCGGGTACGGTCCTCACAGCGCACTGAACACACTGCTTTAGCGCTGAAGCTCAGAGGTACGTCACATGATGTGGATCTACACCGTAAGGGCGGAGCTGTTTCCATCAACTTTCAGACCAAATAAAAGTGCACTATGATGGTTATGACTGTTGCTCATTTTAATCAAACTGAGTTTAGTGATCAATACCTTCAGAAAAACTAGTTTTAAAAAGGTTATTTTATTGCTGAAGAAGAAAAGACTAATTGTATAAATTTAGATACAAAAACTGCTAAACTGCTGTAGGCTGAATGGGCGGGGCTAAACTGCTGTAGGCCGAATGGGCGGGGCTAAACTGCAGATGGACGATTATGTTGCATATTCTTAACAGTAATAATCCACAATCCATAATCCATTTCTGTTTTTCAGAACCTGCAGCGTCCATGAAAACAGCACTGTCCACAGCCCCACCACCATCCACAGCACTGTCCACAGCACTGTCCACAGCACCACCACCATCCACAGCACTGTCCACAGCCCCACCACCATCCACAGCACTGTCCACAGCACCGTCCACAGCAGCAGTAGTCAGTGAGAGAGTACCTGATGAAACCGAGGGCAGGAACACTCAGTCCAGCACTAAAGGTAAGGTTTATCTTCTCCTCCACTTTTAACCATAAAGTTTTAAAAACAGCAGGTCTGCAGTTCAGGAGACGTGATTGACAGGAACAGTAGTTTATATTTATATATCTGTATATATGAACGTTTATAGCTACTGTGGGTTTCAATCAGTCTGACTTTCTCAGACACCAGAATAGGCAGAGGCGTCAAGGGCACTTCTGAGATTATATCTAGCTGTCTGTCCCCGTCTGGAGCCACTGGGTCATCTTTATCTAGTGTAAACAGCCCAGAGCCAGAGATCCTGAAGATCTGAAGACCCAGTGCTGAAACACTCCTACAGCAGAACAGCAGACCGAGACGAGCAGCTTTACCACGTTAGTGTTTATTTAAAGAGAAACTCCCCCCAACCTTCTACCTGCACCGTTAAGCAGCTCAGATCTGAACTGACTAGATTCTAGGTAACCTCCCCCAGTCAGAGCTGGAGTTCTACAGTGGAGGTTCTAGATAAGCTCCCCCAGTCAGAGCTGTGGTTCTACAGTGGAGGTGAAGGGAAGCAGACGTCTGAAGCTCTAATAAAAAGAAGCTCCTCAGAGAAAGTTCTTCACCTAATGGTGATGAAGACGCTGCCTAAAGCCTGAGACACTGTTCTACCAGAGTTCTGAGAAGAGTTTAGGTCTCACCCTGCTTGCACACCGTAACACAGAGGGTAAAAAAAAAAAAACACACCATAGCAACCACCTAGCGACACCCTCTAAACCAGCATTACACGTGTACATAGGGTTCTCTACAGAGACACACTTCAGCACATTCGAACACCCACTTAATTAACCCTTAAATTATTACAGGTAGTCACTGACTAACTCTATATAACATTATAATAAACCCAAATAAACATAATTACAGGTAGAGACACTCACTGACCACTGACTTTATATAACATTAGAATAAACCCTAAATAAACAGTCAATTACAGGTAGACGCTCTCACTGACCACTGACTTTATGTTTATTTGGGTTTATTCTAATGTTATATAGAGTTAATTACAGGTAGACACTCTCACTGACCACTGACTTTATGTTTATTTGGGTTTATTCTAATGTTATATAGAGTTAATTACAGGTAGACACTCTCACTGACCACTGACTTTATGTTTATTTGGGTTTATTCTAATGTTATATAAAGTCAGTGGTCAGTGAGAGCGTCTACCTGTAATTAACTCTATATAACATTAGAATAAACCCTAAATAAACAGAGTCAATTACAGGTAGACGTGTTTACTGACTGAAACAGTGTTGGAAGCTGGATGCTCAGTTCTGGTCCGGCTGGTCTGTAACACAGTGTTTCTCCTGTTTTCAGCAGAACAGTCCTCCAGCAGCGTCTGGCCATCTGTCATCACCTGTGGCTGTGTGGTCGTCCTGGCCGCCTTGGCCGTCCTGATCTACCGATGCTATAGACATAAAGTGGCACCTCAGGAGGAAGCTCCACTTAAGTGATTTTTTTTTTTTTTTTTTCGCCAGCAGTTTAAACGTCTAACAGCAGAAATGTTTCATATATGAAGACTAAAATCCCGGCTGGTCTGATGGTGTGGAAGCCAGCATTGATTTAAAGAAATAATAAAAATATTTAACACTTAAACGACAACACTGACCAGAGAACACGTCCGACACCATGTAGAGGGTGGCTCTGGGGTGGCTTTTATATTTAAACTCCAATAAAGATTCATAAAAACACAACAAGTAATACATTCCTCATCTTTTCCAGCAAACTGCAACATACCGCCCACCCGACACACCATAGCAACACCATAGCAGCCACCTAGTAACACCAGCAACCTGCACCTTAGGAAACACGGCTCTCTAGCAACCACCTAGGACACCATAGCAACCACTTGGGACACCATGTTTACACACTTTCACCTACAGCCGAAGAGTGACGGGGAGTAAAGAGGTCATCTTTTCCAAAATGAAACAGAATATTTTGGAGCGTTTCTATTGGTCCATTCATTCAGAAATTCTGATGCAGTATAAAGAACTGTCAGATTCACATCATGTCAACAGTGATGCCAATCTATTGAACTGTTGAATGACCTTGATCACAACAATATTAGGTGATTATTGTTGTCTGACCAGGTTCTAATGCTAGCTGCAGATCCTTGAAATTGTATTCTTTAGTACCTAATAAACTGTCTAGAGGACTCTGGGTTTCGCTTATAATAATATCTCTGTGTAGTTTAGAGAATTTACGCCTCGGACACGACAAAGCTGGAACACAAAGGTTCTCGTAGAGAAAACGTTTGAGCTAAATGGAGGATCGGTCACTGGGCTGGACGAAGAGGAGCGGCTACAGGAGGAAGTTGGGGCCAAACTTGCTAAGATGATTAATTTGCGGTATTAAAAGGTTAATCGAGATGAATCGAGTGTTAACACTGACCGCACAAATAAAAACAGGTCATGTCTGGTCAGAAAATATGGCAATGGCTGCTAATAGGCCACCAATTAGCACTGGAGCTACAAGGCTGATCCCTCAGCAGTTAGCATGGTGCCTTGTGGGCCTAATAGTGGGCCTAAATCCTCACACACTCTCCTCAGACTGTGTGGAGGTGTTCAGTATCTCAGTATATATAGACTTGATCAGGTGCTTCCTCCATCACACTGTGTGACTCCCTGTTATCTAGAACACGGACTGAAGTACATCAGTATAGTTAAGCAGCTTTATTTTGCTGATCAGAATCAGATCTGAGCTCCAACTCTGACTGCAGCTGGAGCGGCGATTCCTTCACTGTCCAGCAGGGGGCGGCGGTGTCTCAGCAAATCTGAGAGGCTTTAAATAATAAAATCTATAAAATATAAAGATAAAAGCAAAGATGTCAAATAAATACATTTATTTATTGCAGCCTTTCTGATAAAAGCAGATGGTGTTGATCTGCCTGATGGACTTTCAGATGTTTCTGTAGATTAATAAATAAATGATGACCCTCTCTATACAGACTGTGGTGTTTCTCCTCCTCTCTTTCCTGCAGACGGTTGTTCTGGGAATCCTGATGCGCTCCATAGGCAATAAGAACACCATCCTCTTGGGCCTGGGCTTTCAGATCCTTCAGCTGGCCTGGTACGGCTTTGGCTCCCAGCCGTGGTGAGTGACCATCCTCAAAGATCAGAACCGTGATAGACCAAGATGACCCCTGCCCCCTTCTTTACCCTGCGTCTCCTAGATCCTCTCTGCTGTCGCTGCAGTCGCACTGCACCAGCGTTTCCACAAGAGGGCACTAAAGCTGCACTGCCGGTGTCTACCTGGTGCTCTCCTTATTGGGCAGCTAGAGGGAACTCAAGAGGCACTTCAGGGTGAGTTGGGCAGGACGCCCTGTTTATACTGATGACTGAGGGTCAGCTCCTTTAGCCACGGCGCTGCCCTGGATCCCAAAACCGTCCTTTAGCTTTAGACTTTAGAAGACTGGGTTTAAATGAATCATGTTTAATAAAACTGAATAATCATGATAATAAAAAATAAAAAAATAAATCTGCAAAGGAAATTATTCGGCCAACAGATACTGACCACTGATGAGGTTCTGGATGAAATGCCCACACTGTAATTTTTATATAGTTAATACTATATAAAAATTACGCTAAAATACGCTAATACTTTCCAGAGTACAGATCACCCAGTCTCAGCTCAAGTCTGTACAATCCATCCAGTGTAAACTCACTGGATACCCCGTAAACTCTGGATAGAAACCCACTCCAACCCACACGATACCACAGAAACCCTGGACCCTAGACAGATACTGCTGTAGAAAGTCACAGAGCTGCTGAAGAGCCTGGTCAGGAGGGTGTAGCTGGTCAGGCTGGATATGTAGAGGAGCTGCTCACTGTCTGAGATTATTACTCTCTCTAAATCACTGAGCGGTTCTGTTTTACACTGTCTGGGTTGGAGAACCTCTGGATTGGTGCAGAACCCTGTTAAATGTAATGACGGGGACTGTGGCGCAGGTCCGGTTTGTGCTGCTGGGCAGGTGGTTTGCAGTGATCTGGGCGGTTCTGGAGTCAGCAGAGGAAAGCTGGCACTGTTTTCTTATTTTTGGCCCGAGTTTATCCAAACACTCCCCTCCCATCCACAGGAAGACCCGAGCTCATCAGGGATCGAGGAAACACACAGTTTAGTTTCAGTTTGGTGCTGAACTCGAAATCAGCCGGTGTTGAACTCCAGTGTCGAACAGAAAAGGTTAACGTGTGTGAATGTTCGCTGTCAGCAACCAGAACCACCAGCTAATATTAGGCCTTAGTAACCGTCGCTATGGGAGTTGACACTGTTCAAGCACTGCGTCGTTAAATAGCCAGCGGAGCACAAATGATGGCCGTGTTTTAGACTGGCCTTACTCATCATAGCTAAATGGACAAAAGTATTGGGACACCTGCTCATTATTCATGATTTAGTCTGAAAAAGAGTATTAAGAGCTGATCCTGCTTCTGTTGGAGTAACTGTCTCTACTGTCCAGGAAAGAAGACTTTCTACTAGATTATAAAGGAGAATTGATGTGAGAATTTGATTGCATTCACCCACAAGAGTGTGAGTGAGGTCAGGATGTTTCACCACCTCACATCATCCCCAACTCCTCACCATCAAAACTACTGGATGGAGCTCCACCACCATCATTCCAGAGAACACAGTTCCTCCACTGCTCCACAGCTCCTCAATGCTAGGGGGCTTTATACCCCTTTCTCCCACCCACAGGAAGAGCGGAGCTCCTCAGGGAAATCCGCTACACCGAGAGGGAGGGAGTGTGTGTGCTGGTCTGGTAGAGCAGCAGACTGGTCATGTTAATAAATGTACTGTGCTGGAGCTGTGATTAGAAGGCCTTGGCTTCGTTGGCACATGTTGATGGATCTGCCTGACCGTGAGGGCAGCGTTTCATTGTTTTAATGATTAATGTCTGGGTTTTTCTCCCAGTTCTCCTTTGTTTATGTACTTAAGCAGGCTGGCAGAATGTGGATATGTGAGAAATGAGCTCTTTAACAAGCTTATCTGGGCAAGAAGTTATCAACAGTGTGTAGATCCAGATGCCGGCATCTACATGAACTTTATTTAACCAGTAAAATACATGTGTTTAAACCACCATCCTGTATCAGCTCCACCTTAAACCACCATCCTACATCAGCTCCGCCTTAAACCATCGTCCTGCATCAGCTCCGCCTTAAACCATCGTCCTGCATCAGCTCCGCCTTAAACCATCGTCCTGCATCAGCACCGCCTTAAACCATCGTCCCGCATCAGCTCCGCCTTAAACCATCTTCCTGCATCAGCACCGCCTTAAACCATCGTCCCGCATCAGCTCCGCCTTAAACCATCATCCTGCATCAGCTCCGCCTTAAACCACCATCCTACATCAGCTCCGCCTTAAACCATCGTCCTGCATCAGCTCCGCCTTAAACCATCGTCCTGCATCAGCTCCGCCTTAAACCATCGTCCTGCATCAGCTCCGCCTTAAACCATCGTCCTGCATCAGCACCGCCTTAAACCATCGTCCCGCATCAGCTCCGCCTTAAACCATCGTCCTGCATCAGCTCCATTTTAAACCATCGTCCTGCATCAGCTCCGCCTTAAACCATCGTCCTGCATCAGCACCGCCTTAAACCATCGTCCCGCATCAGCTCCGCCTTAAACCATCGTCCTGCATCAGCTCCATTTTAAACCATCGTCCTGCATCAGCTCCGCCTTAAACCATCGTCCTGCATCAGCTCCGCCTTAAACCATCGTCCTGCATCAGCACCGCCTTAAACCATCATCCTGCATCAGCACCGCCTTAAACCATCATCCTGCATCAGCACCGCCTTAAACCATCATCCTGCATCAGCACCACCTTAAACCATCATCCTGCATCAGCACCACCTTAAACCATCATCCTGCATCAGCACCGCCTTAAACCATCATCCTGCATCAGCACCGCCTTAAACCATCATCCTGCATCAGCTCCGCCTTAAACCATCGTCCTGCATCAGCTCCATTTTAAACCATCGTCCTGCATCAGCTACGCCTTAAACCATCGTCCTGCATCAGCTCCATTTTAAACCATCGTCCTGCATCAGCACCGCCTTAAACCATCATCCTGCATCAGCTCCGCCTTAAACCATCATCCTGCATCAGCACCGCCTTAAACCATCATCCTGCATCAGCACCGCCTTAAACCATCATCCTGCATCAGCACCGCCTTAAACCATCATCCTGCATCAGCTCCGCCTTAAACCATCGTCCTGCATCAGCTCCGCCTTAAACCATCGTCCTCAGTCTTCAGACGGTGACATGGGAAGTGTTATTTTATCGTCCGTCTCTCCTTTGGCTTTATGAGCAGTCGTTACTGAGGAGCTTTGCTGCATCCTTATCAACATCCATCATCTGCCCTACACGCTCCACCTCCTTGATAACTTCCTTATTATGGATACTCCTTCCTCCTCCCTTCACCCAGTGCTCCAAACGGCTCCTTTCACTTCTGGGTTTTCTCAACTACGCCAATTGCAGTGCTGCCCCGGGTTGGGCCTTGATCTTCTCAACATCTTCCTGGCTGATCCTTGCCTCTGAACTGCAATTCCTGAATCATCTAAACAATCACCCTCTTTTTTTTTTTTTTTCTTTTTTTTTTTATCAGGCCTTAATTACCCTGAGGATCTGCCCCCTATCCCGCATATCTGCACTTCTTTGAGGACACAAGTGGACTGGGCGAGTCGTCCTCGTACACATCATCACATCCAATCTCTCCCGCCCTTCCTTCACCATCTCATTCAGTCATGAACCGATTAGTATTCAGAGCGGCCCTTATTCCCGGACCCTGCCGTCCCCTAGCTGACTCTCCAATGTCCAGTTTTCCTATTTCAGAGGTTCAGAGCCTGCTCATTTCCGAGGCCCCGTCTTCCCTCCACTCCCACCTTCTTCTTCCGCAGCTCCAATCTCATGTACCCGGGGGGCTTACACGTGATCCTGACCTCCAGCCCGACTGTCCTCAGAGTTCACCTCTCCGTCGCACTCTGATGTGCTGCTCCTGCTCCTGGGTGGGTGTCAGTTGGAGGACCTGAACTGAGTTGTGGTGCTGAACGACGTGCTGTTGGCCTGTCGCGAGGGAAGCTGGGTTGCGCTGATAAAGCAGCAGTAAGTGTCCGTTCTCAACGCTTAAAGACTCCGCTGAGGTTATCGGTGGAAAACTGTGAGCCGGCCAGGAAAATTCTGCAGGAAGTCTTTGCTTATCAGTGCGTCAACAGCACAGCAATAATAACTCTCAGGATCGTCAAGGTTACGGGGAACATTTCAGCATTCGAAGACAAGTCACACTATATGGACAAAAGTATTGGGACACCTGCTCGTTATTCATTGCTTCTTCTAAAATCTCCTTTTTCTGAAATGAAGGATATTAAGAGCTGATCCTGCTTCTGTTGAAGTAACTGTCTACTGTCCAGAGAAGACCACCTACTAGATTTTCGAGGAGGAGCATTGCTGTGAGGATTTGATTGCATTCACCGATAAGAGCCTTACTGAGATCAGGATGTTGAATGATTATGCTTCTCTAGTCTCTGTAGAGAAGAAGTACTGCCAATAGAATAGGACTCTCAGCAGCAGACTGGCTCCATGCTGCCTAATGCCAGGCGTTGGCTAGAGGGGTATAAAGCCCCCCAGCATTGAGGAGCTGTGGAGCAGTGGAAGAACTGTGTTCTCTGGAATGATGGTGGAGGAGCTCCATCCAGTACTTTTTGGATGAGTTGGGGATGATGAGGTGGGTGGTGATTCTTTAACATCCTGACCTCACTAACACTCTTGTAACTGAATGCAATCAAATCCTCACAGCAATGTTCCTCCTCGAAAATCTAGTAGAAAGTCTTCTTCTCTGGACAGTAGAGACAGTCACTCCAACAGAAGCAGGAGAAACTCTTTTTTAATACCCTTGATTTAGAAAAAAGGTGTCCCAATATTTTTGTCCATATAGTAAATTAGGGATCTGTAGCTTTAAGAGGAGAAGTTTGGGAGGTGGCAGAAGTTGGTGACTTCAGTGGATAAAGCTGAGATGCTGGCTCTGTTCTTTTATTTCCTCGCCCGTACAGAAGAGACGGGGGCAGGTCATGGAGGTTCTGCAGGGACTCTTCGTTTTACTCACGGCTCTTCTAACATCTCCTCAAGGTAAAAGATCCTCATACTGCAGTCAGAGTGTTACAGTGGCATGCATAAGTTTGGTCACCCCTGGAAAAAATGTGAGTAGTACTTAACTACTTACATTAACAGACATTTCAGCCAGGGGTGACCAAACTTTTAAATAGAAGATGAACTGGTTTCTAAAAGTATAAAGTTACAGAAGAAACGTTCTACAGTGTGATTAGTGTAATACTTTTATTTTGACCAATTTAAGAGTGCTTCATCCAGATGTTTGGAACAGGGAAGACCTGCTGGTAGGATCGCTAGAAAAGGAGAACCCCAGTTTGACTGGAGAACACTTTCAAGCTCAGACTGATCAGACTCCTAGTGGTGGAGCACTGTTCTACTGTGCAGCAACTCCTTCATGGAAGAGTCATCAGAGGACAACCTTTCCTGCGTCCTCACCGCAACATCCAGCCTCAGAAATCTAAACAAGTCTGATGGATTCTGGAAGTATTTAGTGTTAGTGTTGAGAAAACCATGTGCAGAACCTCAGGAAAAGAAACCCCTTGCAGACTGTTCAGCACAGGGCTGGATGGATCCTGATTTAGGCTTGTGCTGCAGCCAGTGGCACGGAGAACATTAATTCAGTACCTCCAATTCAGACATCTCACCATCTGGAAAAAAGCTGAAGAAGAAGAAGAGGGGAGGAGCTTCTACAGCAGGATAATGATCCTAAACACTCCAACATCCACCATGCACCACCTCAAGAGGAGCGAGCTGAAGGTTCTGCCATGGCCCTCACAGTCCCCTGACCTAAACATCGTCAAACATCTACGGAGAGACCTCAGAAAAGCAGAGCAGCATGATGACCCAAGAACCTCCCAGAATTGGAACCTTCTGCAGGAAGAACAGGTGAAGAACAGGAACTGAGAGACTCTGAGCTGCTACAGAAACAAGGGGGGGGTTAAGTACTGATCATGCAGGGTTCCCAAACTTTTGCTTTAAGCTCTTTTCTCTTTTTTTTGTTGTTTCAAACCTGTAAAACAGTAAATATTAAAATAAAAATGTCTGTATCTTCTGATGTTTGGAGATCAGGTCATCTTCTACTCACTCACTGATACAGTTCCTGTAAGTCCTGAAAGTGAGGACTGACCATGAGTGGACCTTCTGTTTCTGTAGGTTCTGTGTTCTGTGCCCAGAAACTCCTCCACATCACTCCAGAAGATCCACTGGTCAAGCTCGGCAGCTCGCTGACCATCAACTGTTCTACATCCTGTTCTTCCGCCACACCTACGTGGAATATTATGAAGGACGGTGTCTCTGCAGCTGCAGCAGATCATGGGGACTACAGCACCATGGAGATCCACCACGTCACAATAGATGATACAGCTTTCACCTGTTCAGTGAAGTGTGGTCAGAAACCCTTACGGGCTACTGTCAAGCTTTATCGTAAGTCTCAGATTTCAGAAGATCTCTAACAGACTGTTTATGTGCTTTCTGACACGGTACTCACTACAGTGTTATCTAGAACAGAGCTGTTCTACAGAGGAGGTGAAGCATGTTGGGTTGATGGTCCCAGTAAGACCAGTGTTATGGAAATGTGGTTTCCTCCATGAAGCTTTTTCAGACCTGATCATCAGCACTGACCCAGCGGAGCCGGAGACCGGCCGGCCATTCCGGCTGAAGTGTGTAGTGGACGTTGATCACAGGGTGTCGGCCGAGCTGAAGCTGAAGCATGGAGGGACGGTTCTGGTCAGCGGGGCGGTGTGTGGAGGGGATGACGCACTTCTGCACTGTGAGGTTTCTGCTGAAGAGGTCAGCGAGGCGTCTGAAGCCCTGTACGAGTGTGAGGCTACACTGCGGGTACGGTCCTCACAGCGCACTGAACACACTGCTTTAGAGCTGAAGCTCAGAGGTACGTCACATGATGTGGATCTACACCGTAAGGGTGGAGCTGTTTCCATCAACTTTCAGATCAAATAAAAGTGCACTATGATGGTTATGACTGTTGCTCATTTTAATCAAACTGAGTTTAGTGATCAATACCTTCAGAAAAACTAGTTTTAAAAGGTTATTTTATTGCTGAAGAAGAAAAGACTAATTGTATAAATTTAGATACAAAAACTGCTAAACTGCTGTAGGCTGAATGGGCGGGGCTAAACTGCTGTAGGCCGAATGGGCGGGGCTAAACTGCTGTAGGCTGAATGGGCGGGGCTAAACTGCAGATAGAGGATACAAAGTGCCAGTTTTTGCATCTGTTTCCATATACGGATGATTATATTCCATTTTAAGAACAGATAATAATCCACAAACTGGATTTATCCATTTCCTGACATTTTTCAGAACCTGCCACGTCCACGGCACCACCAGCACCGTCCACTGCACCACCAGCACCGTCCACAGTAGCAATGGTCACTGAGAAAGTAACCATCCAAACCGAGGGCTGGAACACTCAGTCCAGCACTAAAGGTAAGGTTTATCTAAGGTCTGCAGTTCAGGACGCTGTGGACTCTCCACCTGACCCGCCCAGATTGCAGCAGCCTGGAGACGTGATTGACAGGAACAGTAGTTTATATTTTTACTCGTAAATTATTTGATTATATCAAACCTGTAAATTTAAACTACTTTAAACCAGTGCAGTAGTGTGTATAGTGTGTGTGTGTGTGTGTGTGTGTGTGTGTGTGTATAGTATAAGTTATTGCGTAAGTGTTCAGTATTTCTGTTTTGTAAATATGTGGATTTGTGGGACGATGCACCTGGGTTTTTCACTCACCTTCACACCTGTGTAACGTGACGTCACAATAAACCTGATTTGATTTGACTGGTATAGAGAGCACATCAGCACCATCAGCACCACCGTCCACTGCACCACCGTCCACAGCACCACCAGCACTGTCCACGGCACCACCAGCACCACCCACAGCACTGTCCACGGCACCACCAGCACCACCCACAGCACTGTCCACGGCACCACCAGCACCACCCACAGCACTGTCCACGGCACCACCAGCACCGTCCACAGCAGCAGTGGTCACTGAGAGAGTAACCGTCCAAACCGAGGGCAGGAACACTCAGTCCAGCACTAAAGGTAAGGTTTATCTTCTCCTCCACTTTTAACCATGAAGCCTTAAAACCAGCAGGTCTGCAGTTCAGGACGCTGTGGGCAGAGGCTTCAAGAGAATGTCTGAGAGATTTATTTACATTCTGCTATTAGACGTCCCCGTCTGGGGAGCTGTGTCGTCCTTATCTAGTGTAAACAGCCCAGAGTCAGAGATCCTGAAGATCTGAAGACTTCAGGAATTCCTCTTTCTGACACAAAGGCCTCGGCTCTGATCTCGGCCCATCACCTGAAGCGCAACCCAAGCAAGACAGAACTGCTCTGCATCCTGGGAGCTACAGGTCGTCACAGTGATCTCTTAAGAACCTTGGAGAACTTTGTAATCACTCCATCTGCAGAAGCATATATCCTTTCAACCTCTTCTCGTCTCAGGACTTCACTACCGCAGCTCCCTCCTGGCTGGTCTTCCTGTACCTGCCATCAGGCTCCTGCAACTGATCCAGAATGCAGCAGCTCGACTCAGCTTTAATTTTGCGAAGTTTAGCCATGTCAGTCCCTGGCTGTGTACCCACCACTGGCTTCCTGTAGCAGACTGCATCAGATATAAAACCCTGACCGTGGCCTGCAAAGCCAGAAACCCACCTTCTCTTTTCGGAGATGCTGCTGATTGTGCGTCCAGCTGATGTGAGGTGGTGATGTTTCTGTAGGATCTGCTGCTGTGAGACCGTTGTCATCATCGTCTACATCAAAATCAGTTGAACAGGAGCCTCCGAGTAAGACCAGAGTGTGTCTCTCTTCTTAACGCTCAGCTCTTCTAATGTTTGCTCCACTTTTCCCGTCTCTCTTCATCTGTAGAAAACATCGTATCAACCACCTAACAAACACCCTGTAACATTATACACGTGTGTATATACCGCCCAGGACAGAGACACTCTTCTGCACATTCTAATACACTTATATAGGATTTATTACAGGTAGACACTCTCACTGACCACTGACTTTATGTTTATTTGGGTTTATTCTAATGTTATATAGAGTTAATTACAGGTAGACGCTCACTGACCACTGACTTTATGTTTATTTGGGTTTATTCTAATGTTATATAGAGTTAATTACAGGTAGACACTCACTGACCACTGACTTTATGTTTATTTGGGTTTATTCTAATGTTATATAGAGTTAATTACAGGTAGACGCTCTCACTGACCACTGACTTTATGTTTATTTGGGTTTATTCTAATGTTATATAGAGTTAATTACAGGTAGACGCTCTCACTGACCACTGACTTTATGTTTATTTGGGTTTATTCTAATGTTATATAGAGTTAATTACAGGTAGACGTGTTTACTGACTGAGACCGTGTTGGGAAGCTGGATGCTGAGTTCTGGTCCGGCTGGTCTGTAACGCAGTGTTTCTCCTGTTTTCAGCAGAACAGTCCTCCACCACCATCTGGGTGGTGATCAGTCTGGTCATCCTGGTCATCCTGGTCATCTTGGTTGTCCTGATCTGCTGTTGTAAGAAACATAAAGAAAAGCCGCTTCAGGAGGAACATCCACTTCAGTGATCTGAGACTGTCAGACCCCGTTTACACCTGATCACTTCCTGTGATAGTATCTGAATTGTATCCTGATCAGGTTTTAGCCACATGTATTCACACTGGGTAATCAATCTCTGGCTAGTCAGACCATTATCACTGGTGTTTCAGTTATACTGGGAGGGGCTTCAGTTATACTGGGAGGGGGTTCAGTTATACTGGGAGGGGCTTTCAGTTATACTGGGAGGGGCTTTCAGTTATACTGGGAGGGGCTTTCAGTTATTCTGGGAGGGGTTTTTAGTTATACTGGGAGGGGTTTCAGTTATACTGGGAGGGGTTTTTAGTTATACTGGGAGGGGTTTCAGTTATACTGGGAGGGGTTTCCGTTATACTGGGAGGGGCTTTCAGTTATACTGGGAGGGGCTTTCAGTTATACTGGGAGGGGCTTTCAGTTATACTGGGAGGGGCTTTCAGTTATACTGGGAGGGGTGTATATTGTGTGTATATATAGGTCCTATCTGGCCTGATTGTGTGAAAGCTTTTATAAAAATCTGACATATTTAACTATTAAATGACAACACAGACCAGAGAACCTGTTTATCACCATATATCACCAGTTCTACCAGTTCTAACAGGCTAAAGCAGCTAAACCCAACTGAACACGTTGAACTTTCCTCTCCGCCCATTTCCAGCAGTGACGAGGTTTTTACACTGTATCCGCTATTTCTGCGTTAATAGATTAAGCGCTCGGGAATCCCCCCCTGAAGCGGCTCGTTTGACTAAAGTGTGCATTCGAGCAAAAATAGAAAATACTGAAATGAAAAGGCTGAAAAGTCAGCAGGTGCATCCATTCACCCCGCCGCCCCTCACCGCCCCTCACCGCCCCTCACCGCCCCGCTTCTGACGGTCTGCGCGGTGTGGAGCTGCCAGCCAGCCCGCGGGGAGAGTAAGTCCGGCGGACACACGCTTCACACTGCCGCGCTGAGCTGCTGCTCTGCTGGTGTGAGAGGTGTTGTGTTTTACTGTGTTTATTGGTGATTATTAGTGATTTATTGGTGATTATTAGTGATTTATTGGTGATTATTGGTGGTTAAAGTGTGTAGTATTGGTGCTGGAGCTACTGGAAGCCTGTCTGCTCACAGTAGAGACCCAGCTGTGCTGCTTCTATACTCCTATATATAAACTTATACATCTGCACGAATTACACAGTTATTATATTATATTATGTTATTATATTGTATTATATTATGTTATTATATTAGGCAGCATTTTTCTCCATTTACAACAAGCTTGAGGCCCATTCACACCACAAATAAAATAGCACCCAATGTTTTTTTAATATAAAGTGAATTACTATTTTGATGTTTTGAGCTGGTAAGTCATTATTTTGAGATGTTGTTATTTTAAATTCTCTTATTATTGTGAAAGACTGTCTGATAATTTGGTGAAACGTTCGTGTCATTTTGAGATGATTTCTCATTATTAAAAGCACTGTGCTTTTAGATTGAACAAATATTCATATTTGTTTTGTACAATTTGAAGGTAAAATGGGCTTCTGTAGTTTTGAGATGTTTCATTTCATTTCTCAGAGTTAAGGTCAGTATTTGTCCTGTTCTGTAAGCCTTGCACGCTTTCCCTCCTGCAGTGCTTTCAGTTCATTCTCCAGTAGTTTGGGTTCAGCAGTGTCTCAGTCAGTTCTTAAAGGAGCACCACACAATTATTTTTGTTAGTTTTTTAGTTTTTAATCAATATTTTTATCAATATTAGGAATTATGTGCCAGTTCAGATATTTTTCCACCTCCAAACAGGTCTGTTCCACACATTTCTCCCCTTAACCCAGATGCAGTTGACCAGCCGAGACGCGCTTGATGATGAAAACTAGTCTGCGAGAATTTAACAATAAAATTGACCATAAACAAGCTGTGTAATTGTGAAAGCTGTGCGAGAGCGAGCGGCTGAAGGGAAGAGCGAGAGTTTTTCTGGGGCCTCGGCGTCGGCTTTGTCATTTTAAGAAATGTGAGCCTCGCCCAACTTCCTCTGCAGCACACACTGAAGCGTTTCCAGCAGGGTTAATCTGTCTCTCACACCACAAACAACCAGAGCTTACACCCCACCAATTAGCAATGAAGCCACGAGACTAATATAGCTAACAAATAACATCATAGTAACAGTACAGCAGCTGAAACAGGCCAGGATACACCATTCGTGTGTTAGACCTTCCTCAGACAGGTGATCTATGTCCATTTATTAATGAGTTATTAACTCTTATAAACAGCAGAAAGACTCTTATTGTGTGAAACTCATCAGCCCTCAGCATCATCATTAATCACACAGTCCCGGCTGAAGTGCTGCGGCCTTCCACTGGGATAACCCTTAGAACCTAGAATCAGTTAACTCATGAGTGGAGGAACAGCAGCATATTGGGTCTTAATGTTTTGGCTCGTCTGTGTATATGTATATAAATGCAGTAGGTTAGTGTGGTACTCAACAAGGGTTCCTTCACGGTAGGGGAACCCTGTTTGGTTCTATAATGAATGAGCACCAAAAGGTACAGTTACAGTCCTCAGAGTGGGCTCTGTGATATACAGCCGGGGGTCTATCTATCTATATATGATCCAATATAAACATCAACTTCAGCCAAAAAGCATTGCTGAAGTGTCCCATGCTGTTGCTGTGGGATTGCTAGGTGGTTGCTATGGTATCCCATGTGGTTATTAGGGTCTTTCCAATGCACAATCAATTACAAATCTGTGTATTTCACCAGAGTGAAGAACCCAGGAGCAGGATCAACTCCTTTAATACCCTTGATTTAGAAAAAAGGCGTCCCAATATTTTTGTCCATATAGTAAATTAGGGATCTGTAGCTTTAAGAGGAGAAGTTTGGGAGGTGGCAGAAGTGACTTCAGTGGCTAAAGCTGAGATGCTGGCTCTGGTCTTTCATTTTCTCGCCTGTACAGGAGAGAGAGAGAAGACGGGGGCAGGTCATGGAGGTTCAGCAGGGACTCTTGGTTCTGCTCACGGCTCTTCTAACATCTCCTCAAGGTATAAGATCTTCACTGGGATAACACTTAGAACTTGATGAGCTTTTGAGTAGAAGATGAACTGATTTCTAAAAGGTATAAAGTTACAGAAGAAACGGTCTACAGTGTGATTAGTGTAATACTTTTATTTTGACCAATTTAAGAGTGCTTCATCCAGATGTTTGGAACAGGGAAGACCTGCTGGTAGGATCGCTAGAAAAGGAGAACCCCGGTTTGACTGAAGAACACATCAGATTCAGTGGTGGAGCACTGTTCTACTGTGCTTCTCATGGAAGCGTAATCAGTGGACAACCTTTCCTGTGTCCTCGCCACAACATCCAGCCTCAGAAGCTTTCAAAGGAACACCTAAACAAGCCTGTGGAAAATGTTAGCGTTGAGAAAACAGAGTGCCACCAATTCAGACATCTCTCCATCTGTAAAAAAGCTGAAGAAGAGGGGAGGAGCTTCTACAGCAGGATAATGATCCTAAACACTCCAACATCCACCATGCACCACCTCAAGAGGAGCGAGCTGAAGGGTCTGCCATGGCCCTCACAGTCCCCTGACCTAAACATCGTCAAACATCTACGGAGAGACCTCAGAAGAGCAGAGCAGCATGATGACCCAAGAACCTCCCAGAATTGGAACCTTCTGCAGGAAGAACAGGTGAAGAACAGGAACTGAGAGACTCTGAGCTGCTACAGAAACAAGGGGGGTTATTAAGTACTGATCATGCAGGGTTCCCAAACTTTTGCTTTAAGCTCTTTTTTTTGTTGTTTCAAACCTGTAAAACAGTAAATATTAAAATAAAAATAAAAAAACATCTTCTGATGTTTGGAGATCAGGTCATCTTCTACTCACTTGCTGATACAGTTCCTGTAAGTCCTGAAAGTGAGGACTGACCATGAGTGGACCTTCTGTTTCTGTAGGTTCTGTGTTCTGTGCCCAGAAACTCCTCCACATCACTCCAGAAGATCCACTGGTCAAGCTCGGCAGCTCGCTGACCATCAACTGTTCTACATCCTGTTCCTCTGCCACACCTACGTGGAATATTATGAAGGACGGTGCAGCTGCAGCTGCAACAGGTCATGGGGACTACAGCACCATGGAGATCCACCACGTCACAATAGATGATACAGCTTTCACCTGTTCAGTGAAGTGTGGTCAGAAACCCTCACACGCTACTGTCAAGCTTTATCGTAAGTCTCAGATTTCAGAAGATCTCTAACACGCTGTTTATGTGCTTTCTGACACGGTACTCACTACAGTGTTATCTAGAACAGAGCTGTTCTACAGTGGAGGTGAAGCATGTTGGGTTGATGGTCCCAGTAAGACCAGTGTTATGTAAATGTGGTTTCCTCCATGAAGCTTTTTCAGACCTGATCATCAGCACTGACCCAGCGGAGCCGGAGACCGGCCGGCCGTTCCGGCTGAAGTGTGTAGTGGACGTTGATCGCAGGGTGTCGGCCGAGCTGAAGCTGAAGCGTGGAGGGACGGTTCTGGTCAGCGGGACGGTGTGTGGAGGGGATGACGCACTTCTGCACTGTGAGGTTTCTGCTGAAGAGGTCAGCGAGGCGTCTGAAGCCCTGTACGAGTGTGAGGCTACACTGCGGGTACAGTCCTCACAGCGCACTGAACACACTGCTTTAGCGCTGAAGCTCAGAGGTACGTCACATGATGTGGATCTACACCGTAAGGGCGGAGCTGTTTCCATCAACTTTCAGATCAAATAAAAGTGCACTATGATGGTTATGACTGTTGCTCATTTTAATCAAACTGAGTTTAGTGATCAATACCTTCAGAAAAACTAGTTTTAAAAGGTTATTTTATTGCTGAAGAAGAAAAGACTTATTGTATAAATTTAGATACAAAAACTGCTAAACTGCTGTAGGCTGAATGGGCGGGGCTAAACTGCTGTAGGCTGAATGGGCGGGGCTAAACTGCTGTAGGCTGAATGGGCGGGGCTAAACTGCTGTAGGCTGAATGGGCGGGGCTAAACTGCTGTAGGCTGAATGGGCGGGGCTAAACTGCAGATAGAGGATACAAAGTGCCAGTTTTTGCATCTGTTTCCATATACGAATGATTATATTCCATATTCAGAAGAGTAATAATCCACAAACTGGATTTATCCATTTCCTGACATTTTTCAGAACCTGTCACGTCCACGGCACCACCAGCACCGTCCACTGCACCACCAGCACCGTCCACAGTAGCAGTGGTCACTGAGAAAGTAACCATCCAAACCGAGGGCTGGAACACTCAGTCCAGCACTAAAGGTAAGGTTTATCTAAGGTCTGCAGTTCAGGACGCTGTGGACTCTCCACCTGACCCGCCCAGATTGCAGCAGCCTGGAGACGTGATTGACAGGAACAGTAGTTTATATTTTTACTCGTAAATTATTTGATTATATCAAACCTGTAAATTTAAACTACTTTAAACCAGTGCAGTAGTGTGTGTGTGTGTGTGTGTGTGTGTGTGTGTGTGTGTGTGTGTGTGTATAGTATAAGTAAATGCGTAAGTATTCAGTATTTCTGTTTTGTAAATATGTGGATTTGTGGGACGATGAACCTAGGTTTTTCACTCACCTTCACACCTGTGTAACGTGACGTCACAATAAACCTGATTTGATTTGACTGGTATAGAGAGCACATCAGCACCATCAGCACCACCGTCCACTGCACCACCGTCCACAGCACCACCAGCACTGTCCACGGCACCACCAGCACCGTCCACAGCACTGTCCACTGCACCACCAGCACCGTCCACAGCAGCAGTGGTCACTGAGAGAGTAACCGTCCAAACCGAGGGCAGGAACACTCAGTCCAGCACTAAAGGTAAGGTTTATCTTCTCCTCCACTTTTAACCATGAAGCCTTAAAACCAGCAGGTCTGCAGTTCAGGACGCTGTGGGCAGAGGCTTCAAGAGAATGTCTGAGAGATTTATTTACATTCTGCTATTAGACGTCCCCGTCTGGGGAGCTGTGTCGTCCTTATCTAGTGTAAACAGCCCAGAGTCAGAGATCCTGAGATGTTTATTTGGGTTTATTCTAATGTTATATAGAGTTAATTACAGGTAGACGCTCTCACTGACCACTGACTTTATGTTTATTAGGGTTTATTCTAATGTTATATAGAGTTAATTACAGGTAGACACTCTCTCTGACCACTGACTTTATGTTTATTTGGGTTTATTCTAATGTTATATAGAGTTAATTACAGGTAGACACTCTCTCTGACCACTGACTTTATGTTTATTTGGGTTTATTATCATGTTATATAGAGTTAATTACAGGTAGACGTGTTTACTGACTGAGACCGTGTTGGGAAGCTGGATGCTGAGTTCTGGTCCGGCTGGTCTGTAACAGAGTGTTTCTCCTGTTTTCAGCAGGACAGTCCTCCACCACCATCTGGGTGGTGATCAGTCTGGTCATCCTGGTCGTCCTGGTCATCTTGGTTATCCTGATCTGCTGTTGTAAGAAACATAAAGAAAAGCCGCTTCAGGAGGAACATCCACTTCAGTGATCTGAGACTGTCAGACCCCGTTTACACCTGATCACTTCCTGTGATAGTATCTGAATTGTATCCTGATCAGGTTTTAGCCACATGTATTCACACTGGGTAATCAATCTCTGGCTAGTCAGACCATTATCACTGGTGTTTCAGTTATACTGGGAGGGGCTTCAGTTATACTGGGAGGGGCTTCAGTTATACTGGGAGGGGTTTTTAGTTATACTGGGAGGGGTTTCAGTTATACTGGGAGGGCTTTCAGTTATTCTGGGAGGGGTTTCAGTTATACTGGGAGGGGCTTTCAGTTATACTGGGAGGGCGTTCAGTTATACTGGGAGGGCTTTCAGTTATTCTGGGAGGGGCTTTCAGTTATACTGGGAGGGGCTTTCAGTTATACTGGGAGGGGTTTTAGTTCTGGGAGGGGGTTCAGTTATACTGGGAGGGGTTTTAGTTATTCTGGGAGGGGGTTCAGTTATACTGGGAGGGGTTTTAGTTATTCTGGGAGGGGGTTCAGTTATTCTGGGAGGGGTTTTAGTTATTCTGGGAGGGGTTTCAGTTATTCTGGGAGGGGTTTCAGTTATTCTGGGAGGGCGTTCAGTTATTCTGGGAGGGGGTTCAGTTATACTGGGAGGGGTTTTTAGTTATACTGGGAGGGGTTTTTAGTTATACTGGGAGGGGGTTCAGTTATACTGGGAGGGGTTTTTAGTTATACTGGGAGGGGGTTCAGTTATACTGGGAGGGGGTTCAGTTATACTGGGAGGGGTTTTTAGTTATTCTGGGAGGGGGTTCAGTTATACTGGGAGGGGTTTTTAGTTATACTGGGAGGGGTTTTTAGTTATACTGGGAGGGCGTTCAGTTATTCTGGGAGGGGGTTCAGTTATACTGGGAGGGGTTTTTAGTTATACTGGGAGGGGTTTTTAGTTATTCTGGGAGGGGGTTCAGTTATACTGGGAAGGGTTTTTAGTTATACTGGGAGGGGTTTTTAGTTATACTGGGAGGGGGTTCAGTTATACTGGGAGGGTTTTTTAGTTATACTGGGAGGGGCTTCAGTTATACTGGGAGGGCTTTCAGTTATACTGGGAGGGCTTTCAGTTATACTGGGAGGGGTGTATATTGTGTGTATATATAGGTCCTATCTGGCCTGATTGTGTGAAAGCTTTTATAAAAATCTGACATATTTAACTATTAAATGACAACACAGACCAGAGAACCTGTTTATCACCATATATCACCAGTTCTACCAGTAATGATCTCTTATACCTCACCAATTAGCACCGGAGCTACAAAGCTAATGTAGCTAACGAGTAATTGAAGCTTATACCCCTATAGTTAGCACTGTAGCTATTATGATAAATCTGAATGTGTTGAATTTAGAAGTTTTTAAATGTTGTTTTCCTGATGTCTGTGTGATGTTGTCTAAGCGGTTGTTCACACAATAATTTTGTCATATTAAGTCATTTTAAAAGTCATATTTAAGACATTTTAACATTGTTTTCACTTAATTAGCATGCTAATATATACGTTTGAAGTTTTTAGGATGTGTATTTTGTCTCTCAGCAGGAATCTGTTGTGTATTTTTAATTATTAAACAGTAACATTTAAAATATGCATATATGCAGAAGCAACTAACTATTTTTAGTCATTTTAAAGATCTAAGAAGCAAATGCAGCACAAGCACAGAAAATAGTGCCTTAAAAAGCTGTGTAGAGAGGTTAGCGCTGAGCTCACTTTGAGCTGGCCTTGGCTAAGCTAGCTCGCTAAACCCCGCTGAGGCGATTTGAGTTCGGCTGAAGAGCAAAGATCACTGTAACCAGGGCGGTCAGAACCAACTGGACCAAAATGAGGACTGCGAGAGGCTGGAGGAGTAAAGCGGTCCACACACGCCGAGTTTCGTGTCGACGGTTACTCTGAATGAGGAGCGGAGCTAGGCTAGGCTAGGCTAAACTGTATATATAAACATATAAAATAGGTCAGTATTTGTCCCGTTTTGTAAGCCTTGCACTCTTACACTCCTGCCGTGCTTTCATTTCATTCTCCAGTAGTTTGATATCTGATATCTGGGATTTCGGAAGTGTAGAGTATATGACCGAGCGCCAGGTCATCCTGTCCAGACGTAGTTACTGGAGTCCAGAAGGGCAGAGGGTTTGAGCTCATCCTCAGATACACACATCAACATTATCAGAGATCCACATCAGCCCACCATTCCCACACCGGCACGGTCTTAATACGGGCCTGTTAAGTTTACTGGAGCTACAAGGCTAGCAGTTAGCATGGTGCCTTGTGGGCCTAATAGTGGGCCTAAATCCTCAGTGTTCAGTATCTCAGTATATATAGACTTGATCAGGTGCTTCCTCCATCACACTGTGTGACTCCCTGTTATCTAGAACACGGACTGAAGTACATCAGCACAGTTAAGCAGCTTTATTTTGCTGATCAGAATCAGATCTGAGCTCCAACTCTGACTGCAGCTGGAGCGGCGATTCCTTCACTGTCCAGCAGGGGGCGCCCCACAATAAGCTCTAAAGGTCTGTCTGTAGTCTGAGAAGCCCTAAGCCTCATCATTAATCACATAGTCCCGGCTGAAGTGCTGCGTTTCAGCTTACGGGACAATGTTTTGGTACCACGGATGCCACCTACAGGGGTCTGTAGAGGGAGCTGTCTGTCTGACTGAGATACGGGCAGTATGGCCTTCCACTGGGATAACGCCTTAGAACCTAAAGGAGCCGTCTGTCCTTTAGGCCTAATGTCTCATGAGTGGAGGAACAGCAGCATATTGGGTCTTAATGTTTTGGCTCATCTGTGTATATGTATATAAATGCAGTAGGTTAGTGTGGTACTCAACAAGGGTTCCTTCACGGTAGGGGAACCCTGTTTGGTTCTATAATGAATGAGCACCAAAAAGTACAGTTACAGTCCTCAGAGTGGGCTCTGTGATATACAGCCGGGGGTCTATCTATCTATATATGATCCAATATAAACATCAACTTCAGCCAAAAAGCATTGCTGAAGTGTCCCATGCTGTTGCTGTGGGATTGCTAGGTGGTTGCTATGGTATCCCATGTGGTTATTAGGGTCTTTCCAATACACCCCCCCCCCCCCCCCCCCCCAGCCACAGGTTGTATATAGACTAATACTACAGTGTGTGTTCTCCATACGCTGGTCAGCCTGCAGTCTGACACTCATCCTCATCAGAAACAATCTGGTCATAAGGCTGGTAAATATAGAGGCTAATCTCCACCTGTTAATGGTCAGTAATGCTGATGTGCACTGGCCAGGCCTTAATGACCATATGTCTGGATGCAGCTAAGCTGAGGGCAGTATAGAACTGGGATTAGGTCTTAGCATGGCTGACTTTCAGGCCTCATAAACTCATGAGGGGGTAACGGTGTAGGTGGTCGTAATGTTTTGGCTCATCTGAAATGGTGGCAAATCCAGGTCCAGTAAGTCAAAAATTCACTCTAGGAGTTATTGATTTGTTTATTTGTTTATTGTGAACTTCCTGAGCTCCGCTGGTCTGTGTATGACCACGTTTAAATGTGGGAACAGAAAGTCATTTTAAAAAGCTAAAATGTGGCTCAACTGTATTCAGACAAATCTATACATTTATTACATTATTATGATAAAGCATAATTTCAATATACAAATATATATACATATATACATAATTTCAATATAGAAATATCAGAGAGGAGTGTGTCGTTCTCAGTAATGTACTGTAAAGCCAGACGGATCTGCTTGGGGCTGTGTGGGACGGAGCTCCTGAGCCTACAGTCACGATGGCAGGGCTGATCTCAGACACCTCGCACACATTCTTACCTGCAACCCAGAAGAGAGGCCAAGCGTCGCTCGTGCCCTAAGGTCATGCTGTGGAACCAGTATTAGAACAGCTGTGGAATTATGGGACAGCGCGTCTCAGAAGCCTCCCACTGATACTGACCCAACCCTCAATCTGCTGCAGGTCAGTATGGGCCTCCTACAGCATTTAGTAGTACACCTTAGTACAGTGTGGGGAACACGTGACGTGTACAAGAGAAGGGAAACAACACTATTTTAAAGAGAGTGGGGACAAAATGGGACATTGTAAAGTGATGGGGACAAAGCAGAATATTTGAAGAGGGTTGGGGACAAAATGGGGCAAGTTGTAAAGGAATGGGGACAATGCAAAACACCAAGTGTGGGTGAGAAATGGGACATGTTAAATAACAGTAAGGACAAAAGTGGTGGGGACAAAATGGCACATTGTAAAAAGTGGTGTGGACAAAATGAGATTTTAAGAAGTGGGGACAGAATGAAATGTTCTAGAAAGTGGTGGGGACAAAATGGGACATTCTAAAAAGTGGTGGGGACAAAATGAGAGATTTTAAGAAGTGGGGACAGAATGAAATGTTCTAGAAAGTGGTGGGGACAGAATTAAATGTTCTAGAAAGTGGTGGGGACAAAATGAGATTTTAAGAAGTGGGGACAGAATGAAATGTTCTAGAAAGTGGTGGGGACAAAATGAAATGTTCTAGAAAGTGGTGGGGACAATTAGATTTTAAGAAGTGGGGACAGAATGAAATGTTCTAGAAAGTGGTGGGGACAAAATGAGATTTTAAGAAGTGGGGACAGAATGAAATGTTCTAGAAAGTGGTGGGGACAAAATGAAATGTTCTAGAAAGTGGTGGGGACAAAATGAAATGTTCTAGAAAGTGGTGGGGACAATTAGATTTTAAGAAGTGGGGACAGAATGAAACACTTAAAGGAGGGCTGGGGACAAAATGAGTCATTGTAAGATGTGGCGGGGACAAAATGGGATTTTTTTTTTTTTTTTAATCAGTGGGGACAGAATTGGACATTTTAAGTAGCAGTAAGGACACCCATGGCTGCTTTAGCTTTGTAGCACCAGTTCCAAACTAAAGCAACACCAAACATGCTGATCGGCTGCAGTTGAGGCCGGAGGAGAAAAGTGAACAACGCGTGTCTTAGAGAGGGAGGAGGAGGCTGGAAGCGTCCACCCCACTGTGGTTTGTGTAAAACAGCAACAGGAAGCTCTGTTCCTAAAGAGGGAAGCGCGGAACCGGAGAGAATCGGTTCTAGCAGGATGAGCCCTACGCATAGAGCTGTATTTACAGTGCTGATAGTGGAACTGCGTCTGCCTGCTTTCCCAGGCTGTGCGCTGCTTTATCCACTGCTGTCCAGAGCTGTGGAGTTGACCTTTGACCCCTGGTGGGTGTGTGTGTGGCCTGTTTGACAAAAGGGGTCAGGGCCGCCGAGGCCTTGCCGTCAGGGGGCTTCCTCCAGCCTCGCTGATACGGATATACAGCAGGCAGTTCCCCTCACATGTACACTACGTGTGTGTGTGTGTGTGTGTGTGTGTGTGTGTGTTTACGATCACACTGGACACACTCTATAGGATCTTACATACTACTGCCCTGTTATAACCCCAAATTCCTACAGGCAGTCCTACAGCTTCAGAAACCAGAGAAGAAAGTCTATTAGGGATTAATTAAAGGGAAACTCCACCCAATTTTAGAATTTTCTCTATATAAGAGAGAGCTGAGCTCAGTCAGAGAGTCAGGGGTTTGGGGGTCCGGTGTGAACCTGAGCTTCACTGTAGAGAAACTGACCCACTCTGATCTCTCTACAGTGGAGGTGAATGGACGCAGGCGTCTGTCGCCATGACTACAACAACACAGATACAGCCCATAATTGATCTCCTATCCAAACCCACCAGTGCAGCTACAACACGAGTCTTCTGAGTTTTATATGGAGTGATGATGATGATGATGATGATGATGAAGATGGTAAAATAGTGAATAGAGAATCTCAACTAATCCAGTTTTCTTTAGGGACTACTTTCTGTAGCCGCACTACACCCTGCAGCATGTATCCCTCCACCATTTTAATGATCTGGTTTTAAAAGCAGGTTCTAGAGCCGAGCTCTTCTCAGAACTCTGGTAGAACCGTGTCTCAGGCATCAGGCAGCGTCTTCATCACCATTAGGTGAAGAACTTTCTGTGAGGAGCTTCTTTTTATTAGAGCTTCAGACATCTGCTTCCCTTCACCTCCACTGTAGAACCACAGCTCTGACTGTTACACGTTTAACATCTAAAGAGTAAATAATTTAAGAAATTTGGTGGACTTGTCCTTTAGGAGGGAGGTGAGGGATGGAGGGCAGGGTGGTGTGGGTGGTGTGTGTGTGGGGGGGGGGGGGGTGGAGGACACTATTTAGTAAAACACTCAGGAAGATCTTTCTGTTCTGCACATTAGTGGTGTTAACATCCTGTTCTCTACTGCTGTAGTTTAGCTGGAGAGCTGACCTTTAACACACACACACACACACACACACACACACACACACACAGTTGGAGTTTGGGTCTGAACGCACCTGCAGGTTGTTGTCATGGAGATCCTGAGCCAGATATCCTAATAGAAAATAATAACAGCAGACGGCGTCTCTCAGTGTCTCTTCACCTCCGATACTGTACGACTCACTGTTATCTAGAACATACACAATTACAGTTGATGTTCTAGATAACAGTAATACAATGTCTGAAAGCACATGATCAAGTGTATTAGAGATGACTGACCCCCTCCACTGCGTTTAGGAGTGTTTCCATTGCTTGTTAGTAGCTGTGCTAAAACTAAAGAAGGGGGCCCTAATGCAGCACACCACCCAAAACAGCTAGCTACCCACCCAGAAACCTGATGCACTGTGTGTCCAAATGTTTGTGGACACCCCTTCTAAGGAACACGTTCAGCTACTTTAAGCTGCACCTTTGCTGACACAGATGTGCAAATGCACACACAGCTTGTCTAGTCCCTGTAGAGAAGAAGTACTGCCAATAGAATAGGACCCTCTGGAGCAGATCAACATCATGACCCTATCGGCTCCATGCTGCCTAATAATGCCAGGCGTGGGCTAGAGGGGTATAAAGCCCCCCAGCATTGAGGAGCTGTGGAGCAGTGGAGGAGCTGTGTTCTCTGGAATGATGGTGGAGGAGCTCCATCCAGTACTTGAGGGATGAGCCAGGGAGTTGGTGATCAATGAATCAATAAATGCAATCACATCCTCACAGCAGAGACAGGATGAACTCTTTTTATCCTAGAGGTCGGAAGAAACTATGAATGAGTGGGTGTCCCAATACTTTTGTCCATAGATCGTATTCGTGCATATAAGTCCAAATACCCGAGTTCTGTATGAGTAGCTAGCATTTTTAGCATTTGTAGCATTTTTCCTGTTTAATTGGACCACGTTTAGCCAGATGACCCTCAGGACGGCTCTGTTTACCTCAGCTTTGTGGGTGAAGAGTCTTTTCCTAAGCGTTTGTTCCTTCTGACATTTGGAGAGCATTAGGGCGGTGTTCCCACAACCCTACACACAGTGTGCCATTTCTTGGAACGGAGGATGTAAACAGGTAGCAGGCCACAAGTGAACAGGGGAGCGGGGGCGGTGGGGGGGGGGGGGGGGGGGGGGGTGTTTTTGTGCCCACTGTAATGATCATCAGGAAGAGACCCCAGCACTCACATTACTGCTGCTGTTATGACTTTCACAGCAGGCCTCAGAGAGCATTCAGGCTTATTACAGGCCCTCATTACCACAGCTTATTTATTACTCTAGTTCTAGAGTAAGATTTCACTAAATTAAACGAAATAGCAGAAGAGGTGCAGAGAACAGACGCAGATCCAGCAGCTATTAGAACCCTGCATTTAGACATCCGACAAAATCACACCAGTTAGACTGAGTCTGTAAACAACCGCTTTCATTAGGGTGAATATTAATAACGCTCTAAATGTAGGTATTGTGATATACACTGAGGAGGAGGAGCTACAGTCTCTCATTAGGGTGAATATTAATAACGCTCTAAATGTAGGTATTGTGATATACACTGAGGAGGAGGAGCTACAGTCTCTCATTAGGGTGAATATTAATAACGCTCTAAATGTAGGTATTGTGATATACACTGAGGAGGAGGAGCTACAGTCTCTCATTAGGGTGAATATTAATAACGCTCTAAATGTAGGTATTGTGATATACACTGAGGAGGAGGAGCTACAGTCTCTCATTAGGGTGAATATTAATAACGCTCTAAATGTAGGTATTGTGATATACACTGAGGAGGAGGAGCTACAGTCTCTCATTAGGGTGAATATTAATAACGCTCTAAATGTAGGTATTGTGATATACACTGAGGAGGAGGAGCTACAGTCTCTCATTAGGGTGAATATTAATAACGCTCTAAATGTAGGTATTGTGATATACACTGAGGAGGAGGAGCTACAGTCTCTCATTAGGGTGAATATTAATAACGCTCTAAATGTAGGTATTGTGATATACACTTAGGAGGCGGAGCTACAGTCTCTCATTAGGGTGAATATTAATAACGCTCTAAATGTAGGTATTGTGATATACACTTAGGAGGCGGAGCTACAGTCTCTCATTAGGGTGAATATTAATAACGCTCTAAATGTAGGTATTGTGATATACACTGAGGAGGCGGAGCTACAGTCTCTCATTAGGGTGAATATTAATAACGCTCTAAATGTAGGTATTGTGATATACACTGAGGAGGAGGAGCTACAGTCTCTCATTAGGGTGAATATTAATAACGCTCTAAATGTAGGTATTGTGATATACACTGAGGAGGCGGAGCTACAGTCTCTCATTAGGGTGAATATTAATAACGCTCTAAATGTAGGTATTGTGATATACACTGAGGGCTGAATGGGAAAGCTTGTCCACTCTTACAATAGTTATTATGGAGGAACAGATTTGTGGGCGGAGCTTAGAGAGGACAAGAGGACAGTTGGGAGATGCTGCAATTGACAGTACAGTGTTGCATCAGGGCACCCACTAAAGTGGTGGCTTTTTGTGTGTGTGTGTGTGTGTGTGTGTGTGTGTGTGTGTGTGTGTGTGTGTGTGTGTGTGTGCGCTAAACTCTCCAAGCTAAAGTTCAGGGCTGTAGGCCGGCTGTGGCAGTGTTTGGGTAATTTCAGTCTGGAGTTTTAACAATAATCTGTGTGTGTGTGTGTGTGTGTGTGTGTGTGTGTGTGTGGTGTCATGAAGCAGCCTTGTACAGTGTGTGTTGCTGGCGGTCAGTCTCAGGCTGGAGGAATGTATAGAGGCAGTTTTATCACTCTTCTACTCTGTTCCTGTTTCTCACCCACCTCTGATTATCTGTGGTTTCCTAGCGTTTATCTGTCCTCGGCATAACATCCATAACATGCTCCCGCGAGTCCCGCCTGCTTCAGCTCAGAAATGCCACCTTAAAAGAGCCAAAATCACAGAAAGCTCACTAAACTAAACGAATGTGAGTATGTAGCGTTCACTGCACCAGCAGCCCGTCCGGCCAGGTGTCTTTGTGCTGTCACAGTTCACACTGAATCCATCTGATCATTACTGGCAAAACTACACACTGCAGATTGATACTGGAGTAAAAGGACTTTATATTATTATTACAATTATAATTATAAAACTACACACACTGCAGATTCATACTGGAGTAAAAGGACTTTATATTATTATTATTATTACAATTATAATTATAATATACACACACTGCAGATTCATACTGGAGTAAAAGGACTTTATATTATTATTACAATTATAATTATAAAACTACACACACTGCAGATTCATACTGGAGTAAAAGGACTTTATATTATTATTATTATTACAATTATAATTATAATATACACACACTGCAGATTCATACTGGAGTAAAAGGACTTTATATTATTATTACAATTATAATTATAAAACTACACACACTGCAGATTCATACTGGAGTAAAAGGACTTTATATTATTATTATTATTACAATTATAATTATAATATACACACACTGCAGATTCATACTGGAGTAAAAGGACTTTATATTATTATTACAATTATAATTATAAAACTACACACGCTGCAGATTCATACTGGAGTAAAAGGACTTTATATTATTATTACAATTATAATTATAAAACTACACACACTGCAGATTCATACTGGAGTAAAAGGACTTTATATTATTATTATTATTACAGTTATAATTATAAAACTGCACACGCTGCAGATTCATACTGGAGTAAAAGGACTTTATATTATTATTACAATTATAATTATAAAACTACACACGCTGCAGATTCATACTGGAGTAAAAGGACTTTATATTATTATTACAATTATAATTATAAAACTACACACACTGCAGATTCATACTGGAGTAAAAGGACTTTATATTATTATTACAATTATAATTATGAAACTACTCACTCAAGAAATTCAGACTGGATTGAACATACAGCACAATTAATACTATCAGTCAAAAACTACATACTCTGCACACACTTCAGATTCATACTGGATTAAAATCACTCCACAGTTATTTCCAGCAGACTGTAAAAGCTAAACACACTACAAATTCATACTGGATGGAAATCCCTCCACGGTTGTTACTTAAGCAGGTGCAGGAGAGTAATGTTCCTGTTCCTCAGAGCTGCTTCTGCCTTTGCCTCAGCACAGTGGATCCACCAGCAGAGATCCTGAGCTGCTGACGTGCAGAAACACCGAAAAACACACAAATCTCAGCCAAACAAGAGCAGCTCCAGAATACACTCGGCCTGCGGGCTCTCTGAAGCCACAGCCAGCGATTTCACAACAGCCCTGAATCTCACAAACCGCTGAAGCAGAGCCTGCTTTTATTGTAAGATTTGATGGAAACACTCCTAAATACACCCAATAACCCCTTCATACCCTCAAACAGCTGCCATAGTGGTAGGACACGCTTTACAGAACACTGGTAAACATCCCATTCAGTCTAATGAGAGACTGTAGCTCCGCCTCCTCCTCAGTGTATATCACAATACCTACATTTAGAGCGTTATTAATATTCACCCTAATGAGAGACTGTAGCTCCTCCTCCTCAGTGTATATCACAATACCTACATTTAGAGCGTTATTAATATTCACCCTAATGAGAGACTGTAGCTCCTCCTCCTCAGTGTATATCACAATACCTACATTTAGAGCGTTATTAATATTCACCCTAATGAGAGACTGTAGCTCCTCCTCCTCAGTGTATATCACAATACCTACATTTAGAGCGTTATTAATTATTATTTACTGTAATGAGAGACTGTAAAGCAGTAACTGGAGCTCAGTAGCTGCAGCAGCTGTGGAGAGGACTGCAGAATCGATTGGGCTGATTGGGTTATTGATCCTGTGATCCTCCACCTCCAGGTTCCAGAGCCGCTCCGGTCCGGGTTTGCTCGGTGACCCTCCGCGGATCTCCTGTTTACGGGCGCAGACACCAGAAAGCAGATCTGTGGAGAGACTGAGACACATGTCAGACCCACCAGCTCCCTCTAACGCGGGGAAATGATCGGTCCAGCCGCTTCGACTGCTCGTATTCCCCCGCTTCCTCCGCGCTGGTTCCGATCGGGCTGGGCTGACTGCTGAAGAGGAGTAACTGGATCTTTCTGCGGGGTCGGGCAGGAGGAGGGCGCTGAGTGAAGAGTGAAGCCACCGCGAGACTGTTTTGGGAGGAAAGCTCGGATGTTCTGGTTGTTTTTGGACTTTAATACCTGCTGCTTCTCTGGATCCGAAAGCTCGGGGGTCCGAGCTGTGCCGGGCTGCAGGGCGACCCAGGCTCACTCACCCTGAGCTCCGGGAGAGTTGAATGTCAGCGGTGTTGGCGGTGCTCGGGCCGAGGGACTGGAGCTGTCAGCAGCGGGCGGGCTGGAGGAGATCCCCGCCTGCAGACTTAGCCTCAGACGCGCAGTCCGCGGAAAGCATGAGCGACACGAGGGCACGTTTCTCACAGCTGAGGCACTTTGTGGTACATTTAGGGCTCAGGGCGGCTCATGGTGCAGAGAATTATTAGAATATTAGAGCTCGGGTTACTTTTGGTGCTTAATTACACGAGTTTAGACACTTGAAGAGTGAAGAGTCCAGGAGCTGCTCTCGGACTCGGACTCGGACCGCAGCAGCAGCAGCAGTTCGTTAGCTATGCTAGTTAGCCCAGCTGTGAGCCGGAGCCCCGCTAGCTTTAGCCCGGGTCACTAATCTGGGTATCAGAGCTGGACCAGAACACAGAAGCGAGTGTGTGTGTGTGTGTTAGTGTGTGTGTGTGTGTACAGACGGAGTGTAAAAGTAGTCGAAGTGCCTTAAAAAGCTGTGTAGAGAGGTTAGCGCTGAGCCCCCCACCCCCCAACCTCCACCCCCCTCAGGCTGAGCTCACTTTGAGCTGGCCTTGGCTAAGCTAGCTCGCTAAACCCCGCTGAGGCGATTTGAGTTCGGCTGAAGAGCAAAGATCACTGTAACCAGGGCGGTCAGAACCAACTGGACCAAAATGAGGACTGCGAGAGGCTGGAGGAGTAAAGCGGTCCACACACGCCGAGTTTCGTGTCGACGGTTACTCTGAATGAGGAGCGGAGCTAAGCTAAGCTAGGCTAAGCTAAGCTAGGCTAAGCTAAGCTAGGCTAAGCTAAGCTAGGCTAAGCTAACGGACGCGCTTAGCGAGCGGCTAACAGGCTAAAGCAGCTAAACCCAACTGAACACGTTGAACTTTCCTCTCCGCCCATTTCCAGCAGTGACGAGGTTTTTACACTTTATCCGCTATTTCTGCGTTAATAGACAGTTTGGTAACCAAGCGAGGCGCTTTTTCGGGGGATTCCCGACCACTCTTCGCCCTCAGGAGTGAAGGTTACAGCGCTTTATTCAGGATGCAGCTGCGGACTCTGGCTGCTCTGCTTCTGACGGTCTGCGCGGTGTGGAGCTGCCAGCCAGCCCGCGGGGAGAGTAAGTCCGGCGGACACACGCTTCACACTGCCGCGCTGAGCTGCTGCTCTGCTGGTGTGAGAGGTGTTGTGTTTTACTGTGTTTATGAGTGATTATTAGTGATTTATTGGTGATTATTAGTGATTTATTGGTGATTATTGGTGCTGGAGCTACTGGAAGCCTGTCTGCTCACAGTAGAGACCCAGCTGTGCTGCTTCTATACTCCTATATATAAACTTATACATCTGCACGAATTACACAGTTATTATATTATATTATGTTATTATATTGTATTATTGTCTTTATTAGACAGCATTTTGCTCTATTTTTACCCCAAAATGTGATCTACAAGATCATTGTATACTTTAAAAGCAAAGCGACCCTGTTATGCTGGTTTTAATATATTTGCATCCATTTAGATGGAAAATGAAATGCATGTTATTATATTAAATATTAATAATGTTGTGTATGGAAGCTCTTTCCTACTACTTAAAAACGCTTCACCCCCCCCCCCCCCTCATTATTAAGTGAATTATTATTCTCATTATTTTGATATGTAAGTGTTATATAAATATATATATATATATATTATCAGGTGTATTAAGCTTTTGGAATGACCAGAAAATCAGATAATATTTTAACATATATTTCTGAGATGTTATGAGTTATTATACTTATTATATTTAATTAGAGTTAAAGGCAGTGTTTGTCCTGTATCTACAGTAATGCCTGCAAAACCTCTATGCTTACAACAGAGCAACCCGACTTATATATGTTATTATATTATATTTGTTAAATTATATTTGTATCATAGGATAGCATTTTGGTTCATTTTTTTAACTCCAGCATATTATTGCAGACTTTTTAAAAAGCACGGCAGTCCGGTAATGCGTTAATTTGAGCTGTTTGCATGTATTCAGATTAAAATGAAGCATTCGTTTCATTACGTATTAATATTAGACGAGGAGGTTTAGCACTTTTTAAAATGTTATTATGCTTTAATACGGATTACGATTTCCTTCATTATGATTTAATAGTTTAATAATGTGTTTTACAGCCACCCCGAGCCTGGGTCTCCAGCGCTGTATCAGACTTTAAGCCTGTACGAGCTTTAATATAGGGGTGTGTGTGAAGGTCTGCTGGTTATGAGCTGTTTACATTGGATTAGAATTGTTTCGTTATATTTCAGCATAAACACTTAGCATAGACATATGCAAATGGCTGAAAATTAATATAATATTAAGGTTTAAGATTTGAAAGATGATTTTATTGGTTGTGTTCAGTTGCTGCTCCAGGCTGGAGTCTGCAGCACCGTTTTCTTAGAAAAGCCGAGCAGCCCAGTGATGCTGCTGGCATGTATTTAGAATGGGGAGGAATGGTATTAATAGAGAGCCTGTTGTTTATAGCTGTCCCAACATTATAGCAAACCCTTGAGTGGTTTTGTGTACCTGGAAACCTGTGTGTGTGTGTTCACATGTGCTTTAAGCTGTGTTCTGTTGTGTTTTGTTGTTAAATGCTGTATTTGTTTCCAGCAGAGGTCTCTAACTCTACAGCAGCACTGTGTAACGCTACAGGTTCAACACATAAACTGAAAGTTTGCTCCAGCACTCGCTGTTCTTCTTCTTTAACTCGTGCGTTTGTGCTGTTTTTAGCTCCACGGCACAGTCCCAATGCCTTTTTTCACTGGCGTCTGTCCAGTTCCAGTATGAGAGGATTTATAATCCTGTAATTATCAGATTAGGAGAAGTCTGCCGGGCGCTTAAGAGAGGGGAAAGTTAATGAGGGAGTCTAACTTTGACCACCTGACCCGAATGTGTAAAAACGTGGCCCGGGAAGGTCCCCGAAGCCAAGGTGAGCGGCGTTCACAGGTTTCACAGGAGCCGCTGCAGCCGTACGCAGGCCATGAATGTGTTTCAGTGTCGGGCCCTCGCTGTTTGTTTTTCCACGGACACAAAGAGTTGGAGTTTTACCCCACCAGCCGGGAGGAGTCGGAGCGGGGAGGCCGGGCCTCTGATGGCTGGAGATGTGTACGGAAACGTGTGTGTGTGTGTGTGTGTGTGTGTGTGTGTGTGTGTGTGTACGCTGCTCTGGGCCCACACTGACGTCCTGAAATAGAATAAATACACCCGCACTTGTGACACACTTGGCCGTGGCTGAGCGTTGTGGACGTCTTCACCCTTGAGCTGCTGCTGTGTTTTGGTTGTTAACCTTGAAGCAAGCAGAGCCGTGACCTCGAGCAGGGTGCGAGCCCACCAGACACCAGCCGGGGAGCGGGGGGAGCGGGGGGGTTACTTTAGAACGATGTCCGTGTTTTGATTGACAGCCCACTTTCGTATATTCGAGTCGGACCGATTTATGGAGACGATACTGATACAGATTAAAGGACCAGTTCAGCAAAAAATCTGTATGTCCACATCCTCACACTTCTCTCTCTCAAACCTCACGTCCCTGTGAACCACGACCCTTAATGAAACCGCACCGTCTAGCTGAACACCGGGGGAGCTCGTTTAGGCGGTGGACATCTTCGTCTGCTGTGTTTTTGTTGTTCACCTTGAAGCCAACAGAGATGTGACGTAGAGCCACTGCTGAGCCTACCAAGCGCCAGCCAGGGGGCATTGCTTTTGGTTGGCACCCACAATTTGATTGACATCCCCCTGACCGGTTTAGGTGGACGATGCTGATGCTGGTAAAAAATCAGGTTCCGCGGTTCTCCTCTTAACTCTGCGGTAGTCGATCACTCAGGGCGTTGTTGGAGTCCAAGTTTAGCTTCTTTGGTTCAGGCCGTTCGTCTGTAACTTGGTCAGCTGTGTTGGAAGCGACCTGGCTTTTGTTTCTGATTAGGATCTGATGAGCTGTAGCCTCTAATCCCTCCTTCATTACAGCTGTCCTCACAGGCCACCTTTGATCTGCACAGTAAACAATGGTAATGCCGTCGGCTTCTCGACTGCTTGGGTTTGAGTGGCTGTCAAGCCGGGACACCTGGAGAGCTCTGCTGCGAACCGAGCAGTTCATCATGGTCAACTTTGTGGACATTTGGGTTAAAAACATTTAATTTTAAGTCGGGCCAAAAAAAATCATCGCTAGAGTTGCTGGTCGAAATGAATCGGTGTGATTTTATTAGGAAATGAAGACTCCCACGTTCCACTGAAACGCATTCGAGAAGAACAGGAACAGCAACAGGAAGCAGCAGAATTAGGATTGTGCAGCTTTAGTGGTGGTTGCTACGGAGTTGCTAAGTGGTTGCGAGGCAGTTGCTATGGTGTGTCTGGTGGTTAGTAAGGCTAACCAAGTGGTTGGTTAAGTCTTATTAGTGTATTTGTACCATCTGCACACAGCTAGGGTACAGAGGCCATCTAAAGAGTGTTCCTAAATACATACACTTGGTGTCACCTGGAAATTTCTAATGACTGGTCATTTTTGCCTGGACACACAAGAGTGTTCAAAAGTTTAATAAAATGCCTACAATTGAATGAAAATGTATGATAATCAGATTAAGTATACTACATTTTTCAAGCAAGAATCACTTAAATTACACTGGAACGCAACAGGAGGAGCATCCAGGACCCTTCAAGACCCCTTTTTAGGAGCGCCTACAGCCCAGCCTTTACTGAACTTGCTGTTTGGTTTGGTCTGATTGGCAAAGATCAAACTTAAGGTTCGCTCCAGAGTTGGGGAACGTCAGAACTGGCCAGAATAAAATGTAGCTGATTATTATTATTATTATTATTATTATTATTATTATTATTATTATTGTCATTATAGAGGTGAGGGAGGTAGTAGTATATCAGTGATGGAGTATCAGGAGATTTTACAGAACTACTACCATTAATAAAACTTATAGCTGCATTATAGCAACCGTCTATGCTCTTCAGTTAGGTTTAGGTGGCAGGAAATGAGGTGATGTTGTTGTTGTTGTTGTTGTTATTATTGTGTTATTCAGTTTTACCATCTCCACATGCCTCACTTGGGTGGGTGGGGGGTTTACCACAGCTCTCGACAGAGTGCAGATAAACCTCCATTATTCAGAAATCCACACTCCAGTATCGTGCAGAAGCGATGGGAAGAGCTCAGCGGAGAGCGTTAGAGGAGCGGTGGCTGGTGCCGTGGGAATGAGGATCTACATGTTCTCAGTTCGTTTCATTTGCATTGAGAAAGCTGGCCAGTGTGGGCGAAGGTGTTTTCCAGTTTCACGGCCGTGTAGTCATGTAAATAAAGCTAAACGCGTGCGGTTTCGCTTTCTGAGAAGCTCAGAAAGCCACAGAAACCACATCAAGTGATAAAGTGGCTCTACGGTCTGTTGACGTGTTGTTAGATACAGTCTGAATGGGTTTATTATAGCCTGAGTCATGTGTGGCTCTCAGGATCACTCTGCTGTACGGTGTAATCTCCTGTTTGTTTATGAGTGTAGGTGTGTGGAGCAGGCTAACCCCACCCTCCAGTGAGAAAGTTCAGCCTGCAGTGGATTTAGAGCACTTTCCCCCAAATCCACCTCCGGTACTAGATCAACATTAGCAGCTCAGAAGCTACTGAGAACGTTCTGAGCAACGTGTATACATATGTTATTACACATTGTATATATTAAACATTACACGTTTCACCAGAAGTCAGTGATCCAGCATGTCTGATATCATTAATGCCCTCTGTGATTGGACTAAAATGAATGAAATTGGGCAGGTATGACCTGCCTATAGTAGATCTGTCATGGAAAATAATATTTTTGGCCTGTTTGTTTACTATGTGCTATGACTATGTTCCTCTGGGCTTGGTACAGCATACAATATATAAATATATGTGTGTGTGTGTATATATATATATATATATATATATATATATATATATATAATCTACAACTTACAGACTTCAACTTTCATATGGAGTTGGTCCCCCTTTGCAGCTCTTACAGCAGATTTCACCAGCTGACTTGTTGTTGTGGCAGCGGTGGCTCCGATTACAGAACCACGCTGGAGTTCAGTGAGCTCTTTAGAACCTCCTGTTCCTTCACTAATGTGTGTAAGAAAGGCAGACTGCAGGACCAGGGGCTGGATTTTATACACCTGTGTCTGATTCAGTTCCATTACCACCTGAAATCACTGATTTATTATTGTGTCCCAATACTTTTGTCAGTCGTGTGTGTTTATTTATTAAGCTATGCGGTTGGTTTTAACTCATTATGTTATCTAGTAAACCAGCACGGATAGACTTATTTCAAGCTGGATATACATCACGTCCCACTCTCAGACCGGAGCGCAGTGGGCGGAGTGGTACCACACACTGCGCTGAGCTGAAAGTAGGTCCGGTTCCTCCAGCGTTCCTCAGCTCTGTGGTTCTGGGACTGATTGGGTTTTTAGGCTGAAGTCAGTCCCACCGTCTCCTAAACCACATCCATCTACCAGGAGGAGGAGGAGGAGATCTGAGAGACGGGCACTTTTGGGGGCGTGTCTACAGAGATGAGATTGGTGACTGTTCAAGTCTAGTGTTTGTTAGCAATGTTAGCCTAGCATCTCCTGCTGTAAACCCAAGACGTCCAATACCAAATATGTCTTGTCTGATCTCCTGAATCTGAGGTCAGCGATCAGTCATGATGCTCAGGTTTTTTCGCTGAACCTCTCCTTTAAGTGTGACGTGTGAAAACAGAAGGTGTGATGTTGGGTAATGATGTCGAAAGCCAGTTTGTGCGAGATTCAGCGGGCAGATTGAACATAAACAAGTTGTGTAATTGTGAAAGCTGGCCGGCTGTGTGCTCCTCCTGCGCGGGAGCGAGCGGCTGAAGGGAAGAGCGAGAGACTATTTTGGGGCCTCGGCGTCGGCCTTGTCAGTTTTAGAAACGTGCGCCCCGTCCAACTTCCTCTGCAGCGCACACTGAAGCGTTTCCAGCAGCAAGGTTAAATCTCTGACTCTCGCAAACATGCTCTCACACACTCGCGCAAGTGTCCTCCCTTTGTTTCCAGTGTTTACATTCTAAAGAGGCTAATTCTTACGTTGCATTTTAATACCAGGTGTCCATGTGTCTTACCCCGACTGCAGTCGGTCAGCCCAGGCCTGTTTTGTGCTTCTGTAGTTTTACACTGGAGCTTTCAAAGCTAAGGTAGCTAACCGCTAACCATCGCTAATACCCCAACAGTTAGCACTGGAGCCTTTGAGGCTAAAGTAGCTAACAGCTAATGGAAGGTGGGAAAGGTGTGGGGGGGTTAGTTGATTAGTTGATCAAGCCAACTAATCTGAGTTTTTAACAGTAATAGGCCAGTTTACACATGTTCAGCTGGGCGATATGACGATATTTCATCGTATTGTGATACATTTGATTATCGTGATGCCACTACGCTCATCTAATCATATGGAGGAGGCTGTTGGTGCTTAATAAACACTGATCAGCTGCAGGTTTCATTACTAACAGTGTAATTAGACTGTAATTAGTGAGTAATTAAAGCTCCTGCTGGGCTTCGACCGTAGTCCGATATTAACACATCTCTGCTGAAGCTGACCGCTAGAACACTGTCTGATGGAGAACCCACAGTAAGATCAGGAACCAGCAACATCTGAGCTTTAACAGTGTGGTGGAATGGAGGTCACGGTTTTATTATTAATAACCTCATTAATAACCATTTATAATGCGAGGACCCTTATGAAGTGCTACCTGTTCTCCTGAGTGCGTGTGATGTAATGACCGGTCAGGACAGCAGTGACAGGACTACAATCCCTCTTTTGTTGTTGTTGTTGTTGTTGGTGTGTGTGTGTGTGTCGCTCTTGTTAAACGTCTGAAGTGCTGACGGGAGCATTCAGGTGTTAAGTGACTGCGCTGGTATGAAACGAGAGTGAGTGTGTCGCCTCCTGTCTGACTGCATTGTTCACACTTCTCTGAATGTGCGACACTTGTAATTCACTAATTGCTGCTTTTGAGTCCTGTCTGTTAATTCTGGCCCAACACGTTTCCACTGAAGCGATGGGACTGATGACACACGCACAACAAATGCCGTAGAGAACACACCTGTTACGTCTCGGCTCTGGGATTCTGCCCGCATTCTCCACCATCGTGGAAATCGCAGGGTTCAGTAACCCCTCATTTCTACTGCCTTTACATACGGCAGTCAGTACGTCTGTTTCTGGCGACGTAGCCGTCACCGCCCACATACTTCTGTATGTACTTTATGTTGGCATGGACATTAAGCAGTACGTCCACTAGAGGGCAGCTCTAGTCGAAGGTTTCTGTCAGCAGGGGTAACCGTTGGTAAAGGCGGTGGAAATAGTTCTGGTTGAGTCCATTCCTCCATCCACCTCTGACTCTTCCTTCATAGGTCATACTAGAGCGGTGCTCCACCACTGCAGAGTGTGATCAGTCTTCCTGAAGATCTTTTACAGATGAGCAGTAGGTTTGACCTCCACCCTTCCTGCTAACTGCCGTTTCTGAACCCCATTAGGAGCCGAGGAACACTCTTCTTGTAGTCTTCAGATTCGGGGGTGGCGCTGCCAGGGAGTTTGGGCCCCATGAGAAGACGTCCACTGGGCCCCACAGCTCTAATAACTCATATACGTCCAATACGCCCCTGTCCGTCAGTCAGTCGCAGGCCCTCTGAATCGCCCTAACTCCTCCACTCCAGCGGGCGCCCCGTTCAGATGTGTTCTGTTCTAATGCTGTTGAGTCACTGGTCAGATTGTTAAGGGGAGATCGGGGGACATCTGCATGTTGACGTGGCTCTAGAGCTCGTCACTGGTTGCCTAATGCGAGTGTTGAATGCTGCTGCTGATTCAGGCGTGTTGAAGGTGGGTTCAGCATGTCTGCGTTGCACAGATGGGTGTGAAGCAGCACAGTGAAAGTTCAAACAGGGAAATGGTGCAATAACATCCCAACACACACTCGCTTTGAAGCTGCTGGAGCTCTTTATACACACACACACACACACACACACACACACACGGTCTTCCTGCACTGCTGGAGAGCCAGCTCTGTTCTCTTTGCAGGCTCTGTTTTGGAGCGGAGAACCCAGCTGAATCTAATTTGCATTTCTGAGCAGGTTCTAAAAGGACAGCTGAGCTGGTACCCTCCGTTCTAGAGCAGCTTCTAGAGTTCCTCTTAAGTCAGAGCTGTGGTTCTACAGTGGAGGTTCTAGATAACCTCCCCCAGTCAGAGCTGGAGTTCTACAGTGGAGGTGAAGGGAAGCAGACGTCTGAAGCTCTAATAAAAAGAAGCTCCTCACAGAAAGTTCTTCACCTAATGGTGATGAAGACGCTGCCTGATGCCTGAGACACTGTTCTACCAGAGTTCTGAGAAGAGCTCGGCTCTAGAACCTGCTTTTAAAATCAGATCATTAAAATGGTGGAGGGATACATGCTGCATGCTGAAGTCCGTTCAGCTATTTCCAGTAGAGACCAACTGTATGAGGAGAGACCAAACTACTGGAAGCTGAAGGTCCGATTACGCTTTCAGAAGCAGGTTCTGATAAAACTGATAAAACCTTGTAAGTAGTTTGTAGAGTTCGGCTCAGGAATGCACAGACGCCTGATTTGCAGCTGGTTCTGGAGATCTGATCTCCATGTCATGGGGGGCTTTCCCCACCAGCACGTCGACCCTAGAACCCTCCTCCTCTCTCAGCGTAAACAGCAAGCTGATTGGCTCTTTCTGCTGAAGGGCGGGGCTTCATGCGTGAGCAGACGGCATGTTGAGAGTTACGAGAGCTCCCAGTCGTATCTCCGCCAGCGTTCGCGCTCCTCATTAATGACGGCTCTGGCTGAACTGGATACTTGGGCGATTCTACGGCTCTCTCCGCACCGCAGGAGGGGAGTCTTACAGGATCAGCAGTGATCCTGGACCGTGTTCAGAGCTCCACAGCTACCTTAACCCATCTCCACTCCTGTTTGGAACAGAGCCGGAACTCGTCAGTGGAACTACTTTTCGGCGGAAGGAAAGGAGCAGGACCCTCGTGTCCTGCTGGTGATGTAGGGGCACTGCGTTTCCCTGGTTGGGCCCTTTTAATAAGCGACCTGCTGATAGCGACGGGATGGTGATGTCCTGGTGCGTCTCTGGTGTCGGTAGTGCAGTAAAGCAGCGCTGACGACTTTAGACTCTGGGGCTGGTCGGCGGCTGTGGGAGGTTTTATATAAACCCTGGTTCTGAACCCGGTGTTCTATTAAAGTGTGTGTTGACCTGGAGTGAACCTGGACATCTGTGTCGGTGTTATTCCCTCATTTATCAGGACTTTCTCCGTTGGGATCACTGGGACGAGTACAGCTGAAGTGGACACAGCACGTTTAGTTTGTATTGCCCCCTCCACCACCTCCACCATTGCGCTCTCTCTCTCTCTCTCTCTCTCTCTCTCTCTCACACTCTCACACACACACACACTTATAGTAAACAGATATGAAAGAGCCCATATCCAGCGTTTCTGTTGTCTGTTCTTTAAATAGCCGTGTGAACACTGTTTAATCCCTTGGGACATATATATATTTATATACTCAATGGACAAAAGTATTTGGACATCTGCTCATTCATAGTTTATTCTGAAATCAAGGTTATTAAAAGGAGCTTCTCCTGCTTCTGTTGGAGTAGCTGTCTCTACTGTCCAGAGAAGAAGACTTTCTACTAGGTTTTGGAGGAGAATTACTGTGAGGATTTGATTGTATTCAGCAGCTAAGCAAATAATACGGGTCCATTTATGTCTATTTCTGTTTAGTTACTCGTTGTGGATAAACTGCTGTGGGCGGAGTGGGTGGGGCTAGGCCGCTGTGGGCGGAGTGGGTGGGGCTAGGCCGCTGTGGGCGGAGTGGGTGGGGCTAGGCCACTGTGGGCAGAGTGGGTGGGGCTAGGCCGCTGTGGGCAGAGTGGGTGGGGCTTGAATAGAATTGAAGCCGGGCTGTTTTTGCAGGTTGGTGTCCGTGGCTGTGCAGGTGGAGCTGCAGCGTGAGCGACACGTCGGACTGTTATTTTAAAAATGACTTATGGGCCCTTTAATCCGCCCGGGGTGAGAGCCGTCCTCGCTGAGCAGCCGTGTTTGGAGCTTGTGTTTGGCCAAGCCGTCGTGTAGAGCTGGAAATAAAGTGGATGACCGCATGGAGTCAACCAGGACACCGCACACACACACACGCTCACACACACACACACACGCTCACACACACTCCACACACACAGAAATTCCTCACATGCACTCCAGCGGCCTGCTGGTCCACTTTTTTGTATGCGGTGTGTATTAGATTCTCAATCAGGAATGCAGGGCTAAAAATAATAGTCAGACCGAAAGTGTGTGTAACAATCTCTGTGTGAGTGTGAGTGTGAGTGTGTGAGTGTGAGTGTGAGTGTGAGTGTGAGTGTGAGTGTGTGAGTGTGAGTGTGAGTGTGAGTGTGAGTGTGTGTGTTTTCTGACACATTTCTGAAAGTGCTACAAAAGGATTTTTGAAATTCTCAGCGTAATGAAACAGTTAAGGTCTGAACAGAGTTATCCAGGCTGTATATTATAGCGAGCCGGGCCGGGCCGGGCCGGGCCGAGCTGAGCGCTGTAGTGAACCTGTTGGAGGGCTTCTCTGACGGTCTTGGCTCCACCTGTCCGTCTGTTACTCTGCCCCTCCGTCCTGCGGCTGATCAGATCCTCCACCGGTTGAGTGTCAGTTCCCCAACTGTAGTCTCTCCGCTGCAGTCAGGCGTGTAATTCCTGCCCGCTGTAAAGACTGGAGGGGGTTTGGAGCGCAGGTGTTAAAGGGGGCGGGTCCGGAACCGGTGCAGAACGGAGGAAAACCCGCTGAGGTTAAGATCTGCACTCACCTTAAAGTTTCAGCGCTTTTGTCTGACGTTGCTGATTTAGGGTAACACTGAGACTGGACCTCAAAGGTTTGGACACCACTGAGGGGTCTGCTTGGCTTGGGTTGGTGAAGGATCGGGTCGGGCTTGGGTTCGTGATGGGTTGGCTTGGGTTTGGGGGGGGTCGGCTCGGGGTTGGGTTTGTGGGGGGGGTCGGCTCGGGGTTGGGTTTTACCTCCGTCTTCTCTGGAACGTGTCCTTGTTTTTGGAAGTGCGTTGAATTAAGACTCCTCACAGTTTTTATGGCGCTGTTATGCTGAACGTCATCATCTGGTTTCTGGTTGTGCAGCAGTTTAGCCTCTTCAGAGAACCCTGCACATGTGGAACCGGACCATTCTCCTGTTTACTTCATTTCATTTCAGAGTGATGTTGTAATGAAACATGTCCAGAGGATCAAAATCCGAGGTTTTCAATGAAACTCTTATTCTGGAATACAAACATCTGTCAAGCAGACGGAGTGAGAGAACACCCAAAGTGCTCATGTTTGTAGAGCATTATAGAGCGCCCCCTACGCTTCCTGTAGAGTATTACAGTCTGTCAGAATGAGCGTGTGGATCATATGAACATTATAGAGCATTATAGAGCGCCCCCTACGCGTCCTGTAGTGTATTACAGTCTGTCAGAATGAGCGTGTGGATCATATGATCATTATAGAGCGCCCCCTACGCTTCCTGTAGTGTATTACAGTCTGTAAGAAAGAGCGTGTGGATCATATGAACATTATAGAGCATTATAGAGCGCCCCCTACACTTCCTGTAGTGTATTACAGTCTGTCAGAATGAGCGTATGGATCATATGAGCATTATAGAGCGCCCCCTACGCTTCCTGTAGTGTATTACAGTCTGTCAGAATGAGCGTGTGGATCATATGAACATTATAGAGCATTATAGAGCTCCCCCTACGCTTCCTGTAGTGTATTACAGTCTGTCAGAATGAGCGTGTGGATCATATGAACATTATAGAGCATTATAGAGCGCCCCCTACGCTTCCTGTAGTGTATTACAGTCTGTCAGAATGAGCGTGTGGATCATATGATCATTATAGAGCATTATAGAGCGCCCCCTACACTTCCTGTAGTGTATTACAGTCTGTCAGAATGAGCGTGTGGATCATATGATCATTATAGAGCATTATAGAGCTCCCCCTACGCTTCCTGTAGTGTATTACAGTCTGTCAGAATGAGCGTGTGGATCATATGAACATTATAGAGCATTATAGAGCGCCCCCTACGCTTCCTGTAGTGTATTACAGTCTGTCAGAATGAGCGTGTGGATCATATGATCATTATAGAGCATTATAGAGCGCCCCCTACACTTCCTGTAGTGTATCACAGTCTGTCAGAATGAGCGTGTGGATCATATGAACATTATAGAGCATTATAGAGCGCCCCCTACGCGTCCTGTAGTGTATCACAGTCTGTCAGAATGAGCGTGTGGATCATATGAACATTATAGAGCATTATAGAGCGCCCCCTACGCGTCCTGTAGTGTATCACAGTCTGTCAGAATGAGCGTGTGGATCATATGAACATTATAGAGCGCCCCCTACACTTCCTGTAGTGTATCACAGTCTGTCAGAATGAGCGTGTGGATCATATGAACATTATAGAGCATTATAGAGCGCCCCCTACGCGTCCTGTAGTGTATCACAGTCTGTCAGAATGAGCGTGTGGATCATATGATCATTATAGAGCATTATAGAGCGCCCCCTACGCTTCCTAAAGGTAAAGGTAAAGGTGCACGTATTCGTCACTGTACAGCGAAATGTGTCCTCCGCATTTAACCCATCTGGTAGTGAACACACTCACACACACACACACACGTGTTAGGGGCAGTGAGTACACACACACCCAGAGCGGTGGGCAGCCAACTCCAGCGCCCGGGGAGCAGAGAGGGTAAAGGGCCTTGCTCAAGGGCCCAACAGTGGCAGCTTGCCGAGCCCGGGAATCGAACCCACAACCCTGTTATCGATATCCCGGCGCTCTAACCGCTGAGCCACCACTGCCCCTGTAGTGTATTACAGTCTGTAAGACTGTGTGGATCAAACTTCTAAAGCTGTAGAACCACAGATAGCAGGTTCTTATTCATCTGTAAAATAGTTCCACTCTGAGAACGCTCCTCCCTGCTGCTGGCTGGGAATAATATGTTAATGGTGCCTAGTAGACACCAGAGGGTGCTCTGCTAAAATACAGCGGTGAAAACAAAGGACCGGAACAGGATCAGGCTTAAAATGGCTGATACCGAGACCAGTACTGCCTTTGGCTTATCCATAACTGACCTTATCGATGGGTTGTTAACTACGTTGACCACTGGCAGCGTCTCCTAACTGTTTGTCCTGCTTTTTCTTTCCAGTTTGTCCGAGTAAAGACATCAGGAACAATGTGACCAACCTGCGATTGCTGGAGAACTGTACAGTAATCGAGGGCCACCTGAAGATCCTGCTGATGTTCACCACAAAGCCGGAGGACTTCCGAGGCCTGACTTTCCCCAAGCTGACCGTGGTGACGGACTACCTGCTGCTGTTCCGCGTCTACGGCATGGAGAGCCTCAGCAGTCTCTTCCCGAACCTGACGGTGATCCGGGGGAACAACCTGTTCTTCAACTACGCGCTGGTACTGTTCGAGATGCTGCAGCTGAAGGAGCTCGGCCTGCACAGCCTGATGAACATCACCCGCGGCGCTGTGCGAGTGGAGAAGAACCCCGACCTCTGCTACCTCTCCACCCTTGACTGGTCCAAGATCCTCGACTCGGTGGAGGACAACTACATCGTGGCCAATAAGAACGACGGAGAGTGCGGAGACGTTTGTCCCGGGATGGCTAAAGGCAAGACAACCTGCCCTCAGACCACCATCAACGGGCACTTCAGCGAGCGCTGCTGGACGCAGAAGCACTGCCAGAGAAGTGAGTAATAGACCTCAACATCACTGCGCAGGTTCAGAGTGTTTTATCCTGTCTAAAGACTGAACGCACCACATCTAAAGCTTTTTATATAAAACAGTAGAAACATATCGCCCCCTACGCTTCCTGTAGTGTATTACAGTCTGTCAGAATGAGCGTGTGGATCATATGAACATTATAGAGCATTATAGAGCGCCCCCTACGCTTCCTGTAGTGTATTACAGTCTGTCAGAATGAGCGTGTGGATCATATGAACATTATAGAGCATTATAGAGCGCCCCCTACGCTTCCTGTAGAGTATTACAGTCTGTTAGAATGAGCGTGTGGATCATATGAACATTACAGAGCATTATAGAGCGCCCCCTACGCTTCCTGTAGAGTATTACAGTCTGTCAGAATGAGTGTGTGGATCATATGAACATTATAGAGCGCCCCCTACGCTTCCTGTAGTGTATTACAGTCTGTTAGAATGAGCGTGTGGATCATATGAACATTACAGAGCATTATAGAGCGCCCCCTACGCTTCCTGTAGAGTATTACAGTCTGTCAGAATGAGTGTGTGGATCATATGAACATTATAGAGCGCCCCCTACGCTTCCTGTAGTGTATTACAGTCTGTTAGAATGAGCGTGTGGATCATATGAACATTATAGAGCATTATAGAGCGCCCCCTACGCTTCCTGTAGTGTATTACAGTCTGTCAGAATGAGCGTGTGGATCATATGATCATTATAGAGCATTATAGAGCTCCCCCTACGCTTCCTGTAGTGTATTACAGTCTGTCAGAATGAGCGTGTGGATCATATGAACATTATAGAGCATTATAGAGCGCCTCCTACGCTTCCTGTAGTGTATTACAGTCTGTCAGAATGAGCGTGTGGATCATATGAACATTATAGAGCATTATAGAGCGCCCCCTACGCTTCCTGTAGTGTATTACAGTCTGTCAGAATGAGCGTGTGGATCATATGAACATTATAGAGCATTATAGAGCGCCTCCTATGCTTCCTGTAGTGTATTACAGTCTGTCAGAGTGAGCGTGTGGATCATATGAACATTACAGAGCATTATAGAGCGCCCCCTACGCTTCCTGTAGTGTATTACAGTCTGTCAGAATGAGCGTGTGGATCATATGAACATTATAGAGCATTATAGAGCGCCCCCTACGCTTCCTGTAGTGTATTACAGTCTGTCAGAACGAGTGTGTGGATCATATGAATATTATAGAGCATTATAGAGCGCCCCCTACGCTTCCTGTAGTGTATTACAGTCTGTCAGAAAGAGCGTGTGGATCATATGAACATTATAGAGCATTATAGAGCGCCCCCTACGCTTCCTGTAGTGTATTACAGTCTGTCAGAATGAGTGTGTGGATCATATGAACATTATAGAGCATTATAGAGCGCCTCCTACGCTTCCTGTAGTGTATTACAGTCTGTCAGAATGAGCGTGTGGATCATATGAACATTATAGAGCATTATAGAGCGCCCCCTACGCTTCCTGTAGTGTATTACAGTCTGTCAGAATGAGCGTGTGGATCATATGAACATTATAGAGCATTATAGAGCGCCTCCTACGCTTCCTGTAGTGTATTACAGTCTGTCAGAATGAGCGTGTGGATCATATGAACATTATAGAGCATTATAGAGCGCCCCCTACGCTTCCTGTAGTGTATTACAGTCTGTCAGAATGAGCGTGTGGATCATATGAACATTATAGAGCTCCCCCTACGCTTCCTGTAGTGTATTACAGTCTGTCAGAAAGAGCGTGTGGATCATATGAACATTATAGAGCATTATAGAGCGCCCCCTACGCTTCCTGTAGTGTATTACAGTCTGTCAGAATGAGCGTGTGGATCATATGAACATTCTAGAGCGCCCCCTACGCCTCCTGTAGTGTATTACAGTCTGTCAGAATGAGCGTGTGGATCATTTGAACATTATAGAGCATTATAGAGCGCCCCCTACGCTTCCTGTAGTGTATTACAGTCTGTCAGAATGAGCGTGTGGATCATATGAACACTCTAAAGACCTCAGAGTTTCATATCGGTCAGGGTGAGTGATGCATGTCTGCCTTCATTGTGAACAAAACAGATTCTGATGGGATTCGGGTGCGATTAATTGGATAATGTGAACCCTGGAATGCTTTTCCAGCAGAACCAGAGAACATGCACATTAAAACCTCTCCTTCTCTGCTTATATTTATATTTATTCAGGAAAGAGTCAGAAACCTTAAGATGACTCGTGTTTCTCTCAGGCAGGTGGATCCAAACCTTGATCTGCTCTTTAAGCTGGTTGTTCTTTTCAGGGTGACGTTTAAAACACTGCTCCATTTCTGTAGCACGGCTTGAACCGTGTCCCAGAACATGATGCAATATCTGTGTGTGTGTGTGTGTGTGTGTTTGCCTAAGTGTGTGTTGGATTCTGCCTGATCGATCACACATGTCCCGTCGTCGGTCGCGGCAGTAAAAAGTGCATGGCTGCTGCAGGAGGAGGAGGAGGAGGAGGAGGATGATTTGCTGTGAAAACACGAGCCCACTGGTTTCACACTGACGGCTGGAGAATTTGGCGGGACGGTGCAGAGCCCCCGAGCCCTCATGCTTACGCTAAACCGCTAATCCTCTTCCCGTCCTGTAGGGGCTATAGAGTATATCTTAATATTTTGGTGACCAACGGTTATATTTATATGTGTGTGTGTGTGTGTGTGTGTGTACAATCTGTGCTGAGTTTGCTAAACTGAAAGCAGGAAATGAGCTTTGAAGCACAGATCCTGATCCAGATCACAGAGAGGGTGAGACGGGTTTTGTTGGGAATGCAGTCCAATATTCTGAGTATATCCGACGCTGCTGACCATCTGGGGCTGATTACTGTGTGTATACACCCTGATCAGCCACAACATTAAAACCACTGCCAGGTGAAGTGAAGAACACTGATGATCTGGATCCAGTGGATCTATTAGGTAGCAGGTGAGCAGTCAGGTCCCAGACTGTGATGTTCTAGACAATGACTGGGTCAGAACATCTCCAAAACATCATGCTGGTCTTTTGGAGTGGTCGGTACCTACCAAAAGTGCTCCAAGGAAGGAAGGAAGGAAGGACAACCGGTGAACCGGTGACAGGGTCATGGGCACCCAGGGCTCACTGATGCTCATGTAGGCCCCGCCCACCTCACACCTTACAGGACTTCTTAAAGGACCTGCTGCTAAGGTTAGTCTTGGTGCTCCAGACACCACAACAGTACACCTCCTTAGGTCTTGTGGAGTCCACGCCTCGATGGGTCAGATCTGAATCAGGGGGATACGGAGAGGGTGGCGAGTGTTGGTGGTGTTGGTGTGTATTTAGCAGCTGGTTTGATTAGGCAGACGTGAACTAAGCCTGTTGGATTTAACCCAGTTTCAGTCTAAACCCTCTGCACCTCCTCTGCGCTGATGTCGAGGACGGTGCGGCACTTTAACAGCAGCACTTTTTTTTTCTTTTTTTTTTTTTTGGGTTCTGCGTCAAAAAGGCTGTTTGTGTGGGTTATAAGAGGAGGCTTAGACTCTGACAGTGTTTATTACACCTCTGTTATTCCTAATTACAGATTATACAGGTGGTGTTGGGTTGATGAGCTTTACAGTGGAGCTCTAATCTTCTGGCATGCACACAAATGCTCACTGAGGATGCACCATATGGATATATGGGGAAAGTAGCTTACACTCTATTTAGGGGCTCATATGCTAGGGTGTTTGTGTGGGTTGGTTTGTTTTGTTTGCTTATTTATTTATTTATTATTTTATTTTTCATGACCAACCTCCTCCTTTACCTGGGCTGGTAATGGCAACACTAATGAAAATTGGCCTTTCTTGCTCCTGGGCTCCCCCTACAGTCGGAAAGTGTCATTCACTCTTTGAGCCACACGGTACACACATTTCTGGACAAGCTGAGGGATCCAGAAGCTTGATCTGAAGGTGGAGCAGCATGTGGGCGGAGGCGGTAAAGTAATACTACAGGGTTTTACACTAATATGACTCTATGGGTTCTGCAGCGTTACACAGCAGCAGTTCTGGAGAGAGGTTCTCCTCCTGCAGCTCCACCACCAAACCTCCATAGTGCAGTAGCAGCAGCGCTCCAGCCCGGAGTGAGAGTGATGGAGACGCCCTTCTCCCTGTTCCAGTTAGTGGTGCATCAGCATGATCCTGAAGCTGCTGATATTGGTGGAACTGATGTATAGTTTTGCTCTAAGACCGATATATGTAAATCGACTGTGTTCTGATTGGCTATGCAACCCGAGCTCATACACTTCTTATAACTTGAGAGGAAGTAGGCGGGGACAAACTGCAGGCTGAAGATGCGAGTATGTGAATATACAGCAGATATATATGTAAACATTACAAATGAGGCCCTTTAAGTGGAGGTGGTGCTGCCGGGTGTAGGGGAGACGCTCCTCCACCGGCTGAGAAGGAGGTTAGTGAGGGCGGCCAAGTCAACAGCAGCTGCATCCAACGAGGAGGGCGAGCGAGGGATGAAGGAACAAGAGAGAGAGAGAGGGAGAGAGACTGGAGGCTGAGGGGGGAAATAGTTTGCGAAACGTTGGCGTTTCTTTTCTGCCCAAGATTTCTTCACTTCCCTTCTGCAGGCCACGAGTGACCGATGTAGCCAAAAGTATGTGGACACCTGCTTCTGCTCCACCATTCCTCCTGAAAGCAAGGGTTATTAGCCAGGCTTGTGTCTCCCTTTACTGCAGTAACTGCCTCTACTCTTATTTGATTGCATTCAGCCTTCGGTTGGCCATGACTGATTTACACTTTTCCCCCTTTTAGCTCTGCTTATTTAGCCTACAGATTTTGAGCCTTCCTGTTCAGCCTGCAGCAGTTTAGCTCCACCCGTTCAGCCTGCAGCAGTTTAGCTCCACCCGTTCAGCCTGCAGCAGTTTAGCTCCACCCGTTCAGCCTGCAGCAGTTTAGCTCCACCCGTTCAGCCTGCAGCAGTTTAGCCCCACCCATTCAGCCTGCAGCAGTTTAGCTCCACCCGTTCAGCCTGCAGCTGTGTAGCCCCACCCGTTCAGCCTGCAGCAGTTTAGCTCCACCCGTTCAGCCTGCAGCAGTTTAGCTCCACCCGTTCAGCCTGCAGCAGTTTGGCACTGTAAATTCACTCTAATTATTTATTTCAGTATTTCAGTCAGGACAGCTTTTAGAATGAGGCGCAAGACAACACAGCCTATAAGGGCAGAGCTCATTTACATATACCAGTCTTAAAGGCTGTTTAATTGTAGGGTTAGGGTTATGACCCCCACAGATGATATAAGTTGAGCTCACAATTCTAACTCTACCAACATTAGCCTTGTGTTTTGAGTGCAGTATTACAGAAACACACACACACACACACACACACACACACACACACACGCTTCTGTGTTCTCCCTTAATGTATTTGGACCAGGCCCCAGTGAGTCAGCTCTGTCCACAGGTTGGAGTGTGTGTGGAGTGTGTGTTGGATCCAGGCTGAAGTTTGTGTTGCGGCCGGGAGCCAGCAGTGTGTTAGCAAGGATCTCCCTAAACACACTCTGCTGCACACACACGTTAAAAAATGATCCTCATTATCTTTTCTCAGAGGAGATTATACACACACTCTCTCACACACACACACACACACACACACACACACACACACACACACACACACACACTCACTCACTCACACACACTCACACACACACACACACACTCTGAATCATCAGACGCAAAACCGCAGGCGTGTGTTTGGCTCACATTGCGTGGATATTTTTAATAAGCCTCACAACTGTGGTTTGCGGTAGCCTTGTTTACATAATTACCCTCTCAAAGGCTCCGCCCACGATCATGTGCTTTTATAGCTACTTATGAGACTGTAGCTCCACCTTTATTCACCCTAATGAGACTGTAGCTCCGCCTCCTCAGTGTACATCACAATACCTACATTTAGAGTTATTAATATTGAGCGTGTAGTTTGGACTGAGGCCAGTAAGGAAGTACGTTAGAGGCTGGTTTATTTTTAATGGGGTGTGTGTGTGTGTGTGTGTGTGTGTGTGTGTGTGTGTGTGTGTGTGTGTGAGACCTTGACGACGGGGAGTCTTTTTCCTTCTTCCTTCTTCCTCCAGATACGCTCCGGTCGTCCTCCGTCAGGTCGGGCTGTAAGGGTCAGGTTTGACGGGGCGTTCATCACTCGGAGCTGTTTGGGTTGGGGAGCTGCCGTGTCTCTGAGCTGCTGGGTGAGGAGAGCTGTGGCGTTAGTGCAGTTATCGGGGCTGTGCTGATAAGGAGCTCCTTCACTGCCGCGTTTAAGGTGGAACAGAACGTTCACATAACATGAGACCGTATTTTAACTACATTCATAAGCTCTAATAAGAATACAACCCCAATTAAGGTGGAACAGAGCGTTCGAATACAAACGCTGCCCCATTTAACGCAGAGCTTACATTTAAGGTGGAATTTAAAATGTAAATAAAAGGCTACAACCTTGTGCAAGATTAAGATTGCTGTGCATTTTAAGGTGGAATAAAGAATTTGAACATGAATGATGGCAAATTGGTAGAAAATTAAAACTGAATGCCACTCCTTTAAGGTTGGAACTAAAATTCCAATAGACCATCGCCACATTTAAGGAGGAATGGAGATTTTAAATATGGATTTTCATGGATATTCATATTAAACATTGGATTTGTAATGCTGCCCCATTTAAGGTGGAAGTGTAGGAAGCCTTCAGAAGATCAGCCGTGTGTCCGAGACTGTTGGCCCTGTTTATAGTCCAGGTTCTCGATCTCAAACCCCTCTCTCAGCACTGGGTTTCGGACCAGATCGGAATCGGGAGCGGAGGTTTATTTTCTGCGGGAGTTTCCGGCGCTCCGGCCACTCTGTGGCTGATGGGCTATAGAGGAAGCTCTGGCGCCGATCGGATCTCCATGTGGAACAATGGCTGCAGAACCAGTTCACACAACCCTCAGCCCAATTGTTTCCTGTCATTGTGGAGCGCTTCCCTCTCGGACGTTATGAATGGACCCTCTGGGACGGGCTCTCGGACACCGCGCTGAGACAGGAAGTCCAGCCGCCGGGCCGGACGCTTGCTGAAATATATATCGTAAACAAATTGGACGCCGTCCAGCTGGGAGAGGATGTGTCCGTTTTCTCCGAAAGCCGGGGACACGTGCTGCTCTCCAGGGGTCTGCTCTGATAAACGTGCTGAGAGGAGAGGGGTCTTCACACGCGCTCTTTAACACCGACTTAATCATCGTCAGACATCCAGCCTCACTCCCACTGTGTTCCACACTCTCAGAACCGCAGTGCTTTAGTGTTGAGTGTCCGGCTGATTTAACGAGGCTTTAGTTTTGGGAGCATTTATTGATCACTCCTGCCGCTTCAGGCCTTCCTAGTGATTAATCCGAGCTTTAGGCCGATTACAGCTGCATCTCTGTGTTTTTAGGCTGATTAATCAGGCAGTCTTTGAGCTTTAGCTTCATTTAATGATTTGTCTTTGTTTTCTAGGCAGATCTAGTGAGTCTCCAAAGCAACGAAGCACTGATTAGAACCAATCATATACAGGGGGAGGAGTCTCAGGAAAGACAAGGTGACAATTACAGACATGGGGAGGCGTTCAGAAGGAGCAAGGTTGTGATTAGGACCAGTCACAGGCAGGGGGAGGAGTTTCAGTGCAGTTGCGACCAATCACGGTCATGGATTGAAGTCTCAGATGAAGGGAAGTGCCTATTGGGACCAATTGCACGTAGGGGGTGGAGTCTCAGAACGAACAAGTTAAGGGTAAGAGTCTCCAATACAATGAGTCAACGAGGCCTTGAGCAGACAAGGTGGCAGTTAGAGCCAATCACAGTCAGGGGTGGAGTTGAGGACAAAACTGGCAGTGATTAGGACTGATTGCAGTCAGGGGGAGGAGTCTCGAAGCAATCACAGCTAAGAGGAGGAGTCTCGACAAGCACAGCCAAGTTCAGCCCTTTGAATGAAACGCGATTATGATGATATTAGTAATGTGTGTATTGTTGTGGCTCGGTTCTGACCCGCAGCCGCTGTTATGGAAGCAGTTGACGTGCTGCTCAGTGGGGGATTAGTGCCCCTAATAAATGTTCTGATGAAAGCCGTGGATTACATTAAAAGCCCGACCCGTTTAGGATGGGCGCTGTGGGAGCGGCCGGTCGATGAGGGCTGAAAGCCGAGCGCTCAGAACACATTAAAACGTGTTGAACCACAACTGCATCGGCCCTGAGGGCAGCTAGCGCTCTGTTCAACCGCACAGCCCGATCAATGAGCCTCCAACTCTCCAGAACCCTCTCACACACACACACACACACACACACACACACACAGGATCAAACGCGTCTGATTAACGCTCCCATCACTCTCTCAGGGCTGCATCTGTGCTGCTCTGCACTCTTCCCAATCTGGGAGATGGGTGTGGCTTACCTGTCTTACCTCTCATCTTCCTACCAGCGTTCCCAAATACACTGCATGTCCAAATGTTTGTGGACGCCCCTTCTAATTCAGCATTTAGCTACTTTTAAGCTGCACCCTTTGCTGATACAGATGTGCAAATGCGCACACACACAGCTTGTCTAGTCCCTGTAGAGAAGAAGTACTGCCAATAGTAAAGGACTCTCTGGAGCAGATCAACATCATGAACTTGCCAGTTATGCATGCAGTCATATCCTCACAGCAATTTTGCTCCAGAATCTAACTGCAAGCTGGACGGTAGCAGCAATCAAAAGCAAGATAAGCTCTTTTTGAATGAGCAGGTGTCCCAATACTTTAGTCCATAGAGAGTGTGTGTGTGTTGGGTTGTAAACGGAGCTGTGTTCAGTGCGCAGTAGCACTGTGGTCTCTGTTCGGCCGTGGCATTTCCGAGGCCTGGTGGATGTTAGGAGTGAGTCGGTCTCTGAAGCCCCATAGGGTAAATGGGCCGATTACACGCTGCATTTCCTCCTAATAACCCAACATGTGTTTGTAAACCTGCTGGATGAATCACTCGCTTCGCCCCAAACACACACACACACACACACACACACACACACACACACAGAGAGAGAGCCTGTTAAAGGGCCGTGTTAAAGTTATTATATCGTATTATAGATTAGTCTCAGTCAGTGCTTTGTAGTGTGTGTGTGTGTGTATACTGATTTAATGAGGCTTTAGTTTTAGGATCCTTCATTGATAATTCTTCAGTTTTAAGCTGAGTTAGTCTTAATCTTGTGTTTGAGGCCTTTCTAGTGATTCATCTGAGCTTCAGGCTGAATTACGGCTGCTCTCATCCACAGAGCTTCTATCCTGCATTTATTATATTGTGTAGTAGTATAGAGCAGGACATTATAGTACAGTAGAGTACAGTGTAATATGCTATATTGCAGTATAGTATACGTCATGCTGTAATGCAGAATAGTACAGTGTATAGTAGTATTACAGTGTGTGGTATTAGATTAGTATTATATTAAATATTTTTCTTTCAGAGTTTCAGTTTTGTATCATTTTAACAACCATAAACCATCATAATTCCATAATTCCTTTTTATACAGTCAATTTCCAAACACTCGTAATCCCTCAGAATTAAACAGACTACTATATGTAAATGATCTCTGTTCTGATTGGCTATCCTGTATTGCACTTCACCTGGAACTGTGCCACTTTATGTTGCACTACTTTGGGGTTTCGCCGTTTTCAGTGCCCTGTAACAATCCCACAATGCACTGCAATATGTAGCTAGTGTACAAACGACATGCACTAAACAGCTAGGTAATACCCATAATCCATCACGTTGTTTGCGGTCTGATTGTGTGTGATGCACTATGCAGTGGTTTCTGTAATCCACAGTCTATTAGAAAGTGACCTCTCCCACCCTCAGTAGCAGGTCCATCAGGAGAGGTAGTCCAGCTGTGCTGACCGTTAAGCTGCTGAAATGATCAGACGCGTGTGTTAGAGTCCTCCCTCCGTCCTAAACACACCCTGCAGATTAAAGCCCTTCTATTATTAATGGATAGTTTGCAGAGAATGAGATCAACCAATCAGAGCTGAGGTTCACCGATACAGCCCATAATTTATCTCCTACCCAAACCCACCAGTGCAGCTACACGAGTCTTCTGAGTTTTATATGAATGATGATGATGATGATGGTTAAATAGTGAATACAGAATCTGAACTAATGCAGTTTTCTTTAGGGACTACTTTCTGTAGCTGCACTACACCCTAAAGGCAGCATGTATCCCTCCACCATTGTAATGATCTGATTTTAAAAGCAGGTTCTAGAGCCGAGCTCTTCTCAGAACTCCGGTAGAACAGTGTCTCAGGCATCAGGCAGCGTCTTTCTGTGAGCTTTTATAAGCTTTTATTATTAGAGCTTCAGACTAGGGTCTGCTCCTGATCACAGATGGGGTCTTCATAAGGAAACCCTTTCTGCAGGTTTTTAATGTCTGATTGATGTTTGTGGTGATCATGTAGCGTTCAGAAGGTGTGAAGAGCAGCTGCTGTTTTCAGAAGGTAAAGAAAAGCAAGCGGAGATGTGAGGTTCTGTTAGGACAGCGGTTTGGCCCCTGGGTCAATGTTCTGCTCTGAGTTATGCGTCCCAGCCCACAGCTCCTGTCCTTTGTACTGAAAGCTAATCTCCAGCAGTTCAGGCCCTTCCCCTGGAATCCCAGACATCCCAGACATCCCAGACATCCAGTAAAGCCCAGCAGACATGCGCAGAGTGTTTACACGCCCTCCGGCCTTCGTTTCTCTGAAGTTACATTTTACAAATGAGAGACCCGGAGTGTCCAATTAGAATCCCCATCCCCTGAGCTTTCAGGACCTGAGCAGACTGAATACAGCAGCGCTGAGGTATCCTGCCGTTACACTAACGCTACCAGCAGTACTGAGATCTTCTATTAACGTTACCAGAGTTACACCGATGTTGAACTAGCATTACCTATATTACACTGACGTTCATCGTTCATACCGCACGTTTCGGTAATGTTGAGCTATCGCTGCCTTGCGTTTCGGTAATGTTGAGCTATCGCTGCCTTGCGTTTCGGTAATGTTGAGCTATCGCTGCCTTGCGTTTCGGTAATGTTGAGCTATCGCTGCCTTGCGTTTCGGTAATGTTGAGCTATCGCTGCCTTGCGTTTCGGTAATGTTGAGCTATCGCTGCCTTGCGTTTCGGTAATGTTGAGCTATCGCGGCCTTGCGTTTCGGTAATGTTGAGCTATCGCGGCCTTTTGTTTCGGTAATGTTGAGCTATCGCGGCCTTTTGTTTCGATAATGTTGAGCTATCGCTGCCTTGCGTTTCGGTAATGTTGAGCTATCGCGGCCTTGCGTTTCGGTAATGTTGAGCTATCGCGGCCTTGCGTTTCGGTAATGTTGAGCTATCGCTGCCTTGCGTTTCGGTAATGTTGAGCTATCGCTGCCTTGCGTTTTGCCAACGTTGAGCTATCGCGGCCTTGCGTTTCGGCACTGATGCAGTAACGTTACTTTGATCAGCCTATTTTTCACAATAGACTGCCAGTGCTGTTGTACCTGCATCTCCTATCCCAGAGCCTCTAGTGAAAAGCTTAGACTGGAAGTACTGGTTTTAGTGGAGGAGGTATTGGTGCACTAGTTCAGTGTTTGGGGCAGTTGTAGCGAGGCGTGTGTGTAGTTGTTGTTGGTGTTTTGGGGTGTGTTGTGTTTGGCAGGGCTGAAGGTGCTGCAGATTCAGTGTTTATGGTGAAAACGTGGGTCTTCCTGTGATTTCTGCGCTGGAGAGCGAGCCGCTCAGTAGCAGCGGTGACTCAGCGTGCCCTGGCTGTGTTTTTCCTCCATTACAGCCCAGCGCCGCTAATGAAACTGTTTACAGCGTCCGACTGCGCTTCTGCTGATGATGACGATGTTCATAACCACTAGAAACCGGACGCACAGTGACCGTGTTGTTCAGGGCCGAGCAGAAGCTGCGGTATGCTAATCAGCATTTCATCAGTTTATGCATGACGAGCGTCAACACATCAGCTTCCTGTGTGAGTTTATACACCCAGCAGTACTCCCTTACAGTTACACACTCTACCTTTAACACTCACACATGTAAATGAGCTCCTTTCTAATTGGCTGACCTAATTGTGTAGGTGCAGGGGGGGTGGGGATGGGGTTGGGTTATAAGTTTGCAAACTAATGAAGTGAGAATGAATGAATTAATAAATAAGTGGTCACTCAGGGCTGTATATTGCTCTGGACAGTGAGCGACTGCAGTGTCCGAACCTGTGAAGACCGAGGAGCAGAAGTCCTGTCTCTGACGGCAGGCGGTTTTGCTGCTCTGACTGTGGAGAACCGCGTCTGACCGCAGCATGAATGTCCTGATAATCACTAATAATCAATAATGTTCTTTTTAGCCCCTCCCCCCACACCGGGGCTAAACATTTGATGTGATTTTTGATCAAGGTAATTATTCAGAATACTGATTGAAGATGGTTTGAAGTGTGAGACTAAATGAACCATAAATGGAACACTGTGTACTAGATCTGTGCAGCACCACGTACTAGAGCAACCATGTATGCAGCGTCCTGTGCATGGTCTGGTAGGTGGTGCTCCATTGATGGTTTATAAACCTCCAGCATTGTTTCAAAGCACAGTGCAGTCTCAGAAATGCTCCAATTCTAACATATATACACACACACCCAGAGTCCAGTAACGTCCAGCCTAATCTCATTACTGAGCCACTAAGCTGGGGATAATTAGGGCTAATGAGCTGCCGTTCCTCTGGTTCTGAGTAAATATAAACACAGTGAAACCTCGGCGAGAACCTACAACTTCAGCTCCACTCCCGTCTGGATGAAGCTGGTCCACGTTACCATCTGATCACGTCTGAACGTCTCGCACCATATACTGCGACTCCATCACGGCGTGGAGGTAACGGTGGGCTGGGGGTAATACAGGGTATCTACCCTCGTTCTGAACGCAGCTGAGCCTGTGCTGCTCTTTACGTTTCTCACATCACATGAACGCCTTAATCCACCCAAACATCCACCCAAACATGCTCTCGCACCATCGAGACTGAACAGGATGTTCTCAGGGGTTTTTCCTCTGAGGGTGTTCTGGGGCGATCTGAGGGTGCTCTGGGACGATCTGAGGGCGCTCTGGGACGATCTGAGGGCGCTCTGGGGCGGTCTGAGGGCGCTCTGGGACGATCTGAGGGCGCTCTGGGGCGGTCTGAGGGCGCTCTGGGGCGGTCTGAGGGCGCTCTGGGGCGGTCTGAGGGTGCTCTGAGGGTGCTCTGGGGCGGTCTGAGGGCGCTCTGGGGCGATCTGTAAGTAAGCCTGTGTTGATTTCCACAGACACTGATCAGTATCTACAGAACTCGGTTCTATTTAGTACTGAACAGGGGTTCTTTCACAGTCTACACTCTTTTCTTATTTAAAAAACCGGCCATTCAGCCCGGACCCTCCAGAGGGGACGTTACGCCTCTCTGACTGTAGAGAACTAAAACATCATATTAACGAATTCAAAGAGCCCTCTGACTTCCAACAACAGTGGAACCCTTTACAGTGCGACATAGAACCAATGCAAATAACCAGTCTATATAAACTGAAGAACCCCTGAAGATCTCTAATCAATCAGAGAACCATTTAAGGATCCAAATTTAGCCGATCCAGAAACATGAATCTGTGTAGAACCGTTTAACCAAGCAAAGAACTGCCTAATAATCCAAACCAAAGAACCTTTGAGGAACCCTGTTTTAGGGGCCGTGGGTTTCAGGCTTGCTGGAGTGTTGGCTCAGGGGCGCTTCGCTCTTCCCTGTAATCGGTTCTGCTGGGTTTTTGGGGTTTTTTTTATGGTTCTGAAAGTTTATTCAGGCGGGAAAATCGTTCTGTCAGGATCATCATATTTCATGTGTGACACAGAACCCTTCCTTTACCCTTTACCCTTCCTTTAGAGATCAGGGTCGTCCGATTCTTCCGGGTCGGACCTCTGTATCAGACGAAGTATAATGATGGGGGTATTGATGCATCTCTACGTCTCGCTCTGATTGGTTCTGTAGTAAAAAGTTAAGCATGTTTGATTTTTCACTAACTGCTCCAATCTGAGACCCTCCGTACAGACCCCCTCTCCCGAGCTTAGCGGGACGCCCCCTTTTCAAAGAGGGGCAAAAAATCCCCACACAATCCGAGGCCTTCATCGGACTGCCGGGCTGGAGTAATTACTGAGGCACTCTGGCCGGAGAAAGCTGGGGGCGACCCACCACGACCCTCCGTCCCTGTGGAATTCGGAGGGCCCCATGCCTCGGGGGCCGGGGGCTTTGCGGATGGGAGGCCTGAAAGTGTTGTGACAGTGTACCAGCGCCCGTTTGTTTTCTGAAAGAGCGTCCACCTGCGGTGCTCATCTCGCCAGCCGGGGTCGGCCGTGCGTCTGCAGAGCCTGAATTCCAGGTCAGTTTGGAATGCACCCCAAGGTGACGCCCTCTGGGCCCTACGCTGCCCTTTGGCTCAGTTCTGGGGAGAATTCGGAACGACGCAGCAGTTGGAACGTTCATCGGACAGTCTTTTGTTTTGGGCTGTTTTCACTGAGGTCCGTCCCAGAGTTTGGGTTTCAGTGAAGCTTTCATTTCATTTCAGTTTGTTTCACTAAATAACACCTGCACGTTCTCACAGTGTTCTATGGATGGAGCTCCACCACCATCATTCCAGAGAACACAGCTCCTCCACTGCTCCACAGCTCCTCAATGCTGGGGGGCTTTATACCCCTCTAGCCCACGCCTGGCATTATTAGGCAGCATGGAGCCAATAGGGTCATGATGTTGATCTGCTCCAGAGAGTCCTATTCTATTGGCAGTACTTCTTCTCTACAGGGACTAGACAAGCTGTGTGTGTGTGTGTGTGCAGTTGCACATCTGTGTCAGCTAAGCTGAAGGTCTGTTAGTCTCTGGTCAGCACGTGGACGTTTCTGAGTGTAGACGTTGATCTGTTTTCTATTAACCAATCCCCTTCTCCCTCCCTTGCTCGCTCGCTCACTCGCTCGCCCGCCCTCCCTCCTTTCCTCCCTCCCTCCGAGGAGTGCTAACGTTAAAGCATGACCTACATTCAGCCGACAGAGCACACTTTACTGTCCACTCAGTCCTTCAGCCCACTCACACTGACCCTACCCACCAACACCACCACCACCACCACCAACAACAACAATAACAATAATAATACAATAAACTCTTATTCATTAAAATGCTCTTTAAATTCATTTAACGTTGCAAATGATTGCACTTACTGCATTTGTCTATTATTATTGGTACTTTGATTATTAATAATAATGAAGTATAATAATAATAATAATAACAATAAACAAAATTAATACGATTTATTTCTGAATATTAATTTCTCAGATGTCATGAGAACCACCAGAATTACACATTGCCGCGTATTCAGCGTAACACAGTTTAACCCCGCCAGATCATACTGCTGCTCTCAGGAGTGTTTCAGCTCGAGAGCCAGCCAATCAGAACAGAGCTCATTTTCATATATCAGTCTTAAAGGCCCAGTGTGTTTAAATCAGAGGCACAACGTTGGAAACTCTCTCTCTCTCTCTCTCTCTCTCTCTCTCTCTCTCCCTCTCTCTCTCTCTCTCTCTCTCTCTCTCTAACTGTCTCTGTATCTCTGTGTGTGTGTGTGTGTGTGTGTGTGTGTGTGTGTGTGTGTGTGTGTGTGTGTGTGCCAGTATTGAAGTCTGTGAGTGGCTGCATTCCTCAGTTAGCCAATGCTGGGCTCCAGGCTGAGGGTGGATCTGCGGCTGCAGCTGGAACCCGGAGTGGATTTCCCCCTCAGTCTGGGCCGGATCTGGAGTGGCTGGGCAGCGGAGCAGTGCAGGGCTCGGCGAGGCGGTGAAATATGGCCGTTATCATGAATATTCAGAACCCTGATCGCCCGGAACACACTCGGACCGGTCATAGAGAGCCAGTACACAACAGTCAGAGCTTAGCAACCGCATAGTAACCAGGACCGGATTGGTTGGAAGCCTGAGATCACATCATCTCATCTTATTAATTTATTATTACTGTTTTCTCGATCTGAACTCAGACTCGTCTCAACAGTGTTTTGTGGGGACATTTACTCCTCACGAAGATAGTAGTACAAGAACACACACACACAACAACAAGGTGAGAGAGCAGTAAGGAGCAGAGAGGAGGTCACAGAGGGGCGTTTAGAGTTATATTCAGCAGAGAGACGTTTCACCTTCATCTACCACACACACACACACACACACACACAGGCCTGTCTCTGAGAGAACCGGTTAAAAATAAACTCCACATGGGGAGCAAGTGGGAGCATGTGCAACACACACACACACGCGCAGTGCTGGGTAAAGTGCACTGGGCAGCAGGGCTTCATCAAACTTTTGAATAAATTTGAATAAACAGAGATTATCGAGATCAAAGCCCGGTACAAACACCACGGACACCAAGCTGGGTCTGAGTGGTCTTCCAGGACCGCTGTTCAGTAGAACCGGTGTGTGGACTGTGCAGAAGTGTTGGGTCTGTGACCGTTCAGTACAGTAACAGTCGCGGGTGGGATTTAGTGATGTCCCACAAATTAAACGCAGCTCGCTTTACAAATATGGAGCCAGGGGGTGGGGTGGGGCGGTATGGGTGTGGGCAGGGCTGGTGGGGTGAGTGTTATCCTTTTACTGAAGGGCCTGTTCATATAATACGGGCCCTTAAATTGCCTTTATGTAAAACCAAATAAAGCATTGTGTTTGGGGAGGGGGGGGTTCATGGGGAAGGGGGGGGGGGGAGTAGGTCACGGGTGCAGGAAAGGAAATATGTAAACCTTCCAGAGTTTTCCTCGAATTCAGGGGAGAGAATCCAGCTTGGGGTGTGTGTGCGTGTGCGTGCGTGCGTGCGTGTGTGTGTGTGTGGGAGAGAGAGGGGGGGAGAGAGGGAGGGAGGAATGTGGTTACTCCATTTTAGGAGTTGCATAACAGAGATCCACTGCCGGTGTGTGTTGGGGTGTGTGTGTGATGGTGTGTGTGTGTGGCTTGTGTTGACTGTAAGAATCAGGTGAGTCCAGTGGACACTAATTAAGCTTTAAGCTGCACCATTGCTGACACAGATGTGCAAATGCACACACACAGCTTGTCTAGTCCCTGTAGAGAAGAAGTACTGCCAATAGAATAGGGTTAGTTAGGGTTAGGGTTAATAGGCATGTGTGTTTCATATCTAATCCAGTGCAGTACTGTGTGTGTGTGTGTGTGTGTGTGTGTGTGTGTGTGTGTGTGTAGTGTAGGTTAATATGTGTATAAATGCTGTATTTCTTATGTTGTATATATTTGAGTGTTTCCTACTGTGAAGGATTAGACCCCTGTGCTGTTCCCTCACCTGTACGTCTGTACACCTGTGTTTAATCCTGATCTGATCTGAGTTCAGCTCTGATCCCTCGTTTTCTCTCTCTTGTCTCCGCAGTGTGTCCGCCGTCCTGTAAGCACCGAGCCTGCACTAAGGATAATCAGTGCTGCCACGATCAGTGTCTGGGTGGCTGTGTGGAGCCGAACTCTCCGAGGAAGTGTGTAGCCTGCAGGAACTTCCTCCACCAGGGGGAGTGTGTGGAGAAATGCCCTGCTGGGTTCTTCACCTTTAAAGGGTGGAGGTGCGTGGACTTCGCCTTCTGTCAGGCGCTGCACAACAAGTGCAAGCAAGGCAAGCAGGGAAAAGGCAGCGAGTGCCATGAGTACGTCATCCACCAGGGGGCGTGTATCCCAGAGTGTCCATCAGGATACACCACCATCAACTCCACCTCGTAAGTACCAGGACACACATTGCAGATGTAGTGTAGGATCTGTGTACACTTTCCTGTAGTGTCATCTGTACTTCTACACTGTAATACACTATAGGAAGCGTAGGGGGCGCTCTATAATGCTCTATAATGTTCATATGATCTACTGTATGGGATTGGAACACTGTGTAAACCTGTAAAGGGAGACGACACCAACAACACTTTTAGGGAGTCTGCTTCTCTGTTTCCGAAGCCTTTGAGGGGTTCATTTATATTATTATTTGTATTATTATTTAGTGCTGCCCTGGTAACATGGCAATCCCATGCAAAGCAAAGAGAGGTAGTTGCCACTTGGGAGCCATCATTGGCACATCCGTGTGTGTGTGTGTGTGTGTGTGTGTGTGTGTGTGTGTGTGTGTGTGTGTGTGTGTGTGTGTGTGTGTGAGGCCGAGGCTAGCTGGGCACAGTGTGAAGACTCGGACAGCAGACGCACAAATCACCGGAGCTGGACAGCGCTGAGTCGGTTTGCCTTTTGTTAGCAGCGTCTGCAGCACCGGACAGCAGTTACAACACACCGACCCACACTGTGTGTGTGTGTGTGTGGACTGGTTGTCAGGTGTCTGGTTTCAGACAGACAGACGGACGGACAGACATACACACCCTTCTCCCTGTTCTACTGTTCAGAACCCTGCCATGACTTTGTGAAACACAGACGAGACGAGACAGATGGTCAGAACATTAGAAACATGTTCCTTTTTTACTTCCACAACAGTAAACAAGCCCAGACAAACGTCAACAAAACTGTCCAGACAAACGTCAACAAAACAGTCCAAACGTCAACAAAACTGTCCAAACGTCAACAAAACAGTCCAGACAAACGTCAACAAAAGAGTCCGAACTAACGTAAACAAAACGTTAACTTGGGAAATGTGAGTTTAACCATTTAAATTTAGTCAAATCAGCTTATTCAACATTGCTGATCATTGGTTGATTATCTTATTATTCAATCACAGTCAGGGGGAGGAGTGTGGACACATCACCATCACATCTACAGTACACTCCTGACCCACCATCACATCTAAAGTATACTCCTGACCCACCATCACATCTACAGTACACTCCTACTGACCCACCATCACATCTACAGTACACTCCTGACTGACCCACCATCACATCTACAGTACACTCCTGACTGACCCACCATCACATCTACAGTACACTCCTGACTGACCCACCATCACATCTACAGTACACTCCTGACTGACCCACCATCACATCTACAGTACACTCCTGACCCACCATCACATCTACAATACACTCCTGACTGACTCACCATCACATCTACAGTACACTCCTGACCCACCATCACATCTACAGTACACTTCTGACCGACCCACCATCACATCTACAGTACACTCCTGACTGACCCACCATCACATCTACAGTACACTCCTGACTGACCCACCATCACATCTACAGTACACTCCTGACTGACCCACCATCACATCTACAGTACACTCCTGACTGACCCACCATCACATCTACAGTACACTCCTGACTGACCCACCATCACATCTACAGTACGCTCCTGACTGACCCACCATCACACCTACAGTACGCTCCTGACTGACCCACCATCACACACACTCTTATGGTACAGAAACAGTCTTCAGGGGAGAAATATTTGTCTGAACACTGGTAGACAGTGTTGCTATGGGAACAGGAGATAATGACCAAAAGAATGTTCTTCTGGAACCAGTTTAGCTTCAGAACAGCCAGTGTTACTTTTGGCCCCACATTGTGATGCTGGGCTAACGTTGCTCACAAACACTGTCCTCAGACGGTCACCAGTGTGATCTCTATACACCGATGACACTCCTCACCCTCCGGGAACGGTTCCTTTAAGGTTATGAGAGGTTCCTCCAGGAGTTCTCTTGCCAGGGATATTCTTCAAAAATAGAAGTAGGACTGGACGCTTGAGCAACTCCGCCGTCCGGCCCTGACAGGAACAGCTCATAATTGTCCGAGTCCAGCCAGATCCCAAAATAGAAACCCGTCAAAATATGAGAACTTTCTGTTTGTGTGGCACACAGAGCACGACCCAGTGTCCCTACTGACCACCGCACACACTGTCCCTCAAAACGCTGGTGAGGCCATGATGCTTCTTTTCACAGCGTCCACAGCAAGTCCACCTCCACGCGCTTTGAGGAGAGTGTGTGATGAGTCCGGTCTACACACGGCATCAGACAGGAGACAAACATCTGGAGGAAAAGCGACGGCCAACCACAGACACTGCCTTCTCATTTTTCACTGTAAAACAGCTGCATGTGGCGTGCAGAGGACACCAGAGGGCGCTCTGCTGGAACACAGTGGTAAAACAAAGGAATGGAACTTAAAATAGCCCGGATCAGCCCTGGTCCTGATCCATAGGAACAGACCGGGTCATCCCTACTGATCAGCAAACTAGCCCTAGAAGTGTGTCTGTGTGTGTGTCTGTGTGTGTGTCTGTGTGTGTGTCTGTGTCTGTGTTTATAACCCCTGTGTTGTGTTGTCTCTGCAGGTTGAACTGTACCCCGTGTGCTGGTCTGTGCCCTAAAGTGTGTATGGGGCTGAAGACGGTGGACTCTGTGACGGCAGCGCAGGGGCTCCGTGGATGCACGGTTCTGAACGGCAGCCTGGTTATCAACATCCGAGGAGGAAGTACGTTGAGTGGGGTGGATTAGGCTAGATCACGGACTGCCCAGTCCACTGATGGTCCGCTGATGTCCAAGTTAAAGGAACATTTCAGTGAAAATCAGACTGTGTTTGTGAAAAGAGAAAAGTGTTTGTGTTACAAGTAACTGTTCAAGTTTTCCTTGGAAAAGGAACCAGAAGTGAAAAGGGAGACCTTTAGTGATGGTCAGTGAAGTTGCACTAATGAGAGAAAATGCTAAAACGCTGCAGTGATGAGAATTCGGTCACTAAGGGAAATATTTACTGACTTTATTTTAATCCGTTTTTATTTCTTCTCTGCTTTTCTCAAACGTTCTAGATAACATAGCAGCAGAGCTGGAAGCTAACCTGGGTCAGCTGGAGGAGATTACTGGCTATCTCACCGTCCGCCGCTCGTACGCCCTCGTCTCTCTCTCTTTCCTCCGTAAACTCCGCCTCATTCGTGGAGAGGTGCAGGAAGTGGGGTAAGATCTAATAGCAGCAATGTCAGTGAAGTCAGCTCAGCGGTTCGGTGATGTGATATATTTTCAGTCCTCCTTGTCTTTTCTCTCTCTCTCTAAAGGAACTACTCGTTCTACGCTCTGGATAACCAGAACCTGCGGCAGCTCTGGGACTGGTCCAAACACAACCTGACCATCCTGCAGGGTCGCATGTTCTTCCACCACAACTCCAAACTCTGCATGGCTGAGATACGCAAGATGGAGGAGGTCACCGGGACCAAGAACCGGCACGTCAAGAACGACATCGCCACCAAGACCAACGGAGACCAGGCGTCCTGTGAGGGGAAAACACACACACACACACACACACACACACACACACACACTAGCTATAGCAGTTCGAGAACCATTTGGATTTTTCATGTTTAACAGGTTTTTCACCCTGTTGGAGAACCTTTTGTGGGTGGTTCTATGTAGCCCCAAGAACCTGATTGTATCTGGAGCTCAAGGCTGCAGCTGACGTTTGTATGTTTGTGGTGTTTTGGTTCCTCAGGTGAGAGCCAGGTGCTGAAGTTCACGACGATCCGCACCCTCTCCGACAAAATCATCATCAAATGGGAGCCGTTCTGGCCTCCGGACTTCAGAGACCTGCTGGGCTTCATGGTTCTGTACAAAGAGGCGTAAGTGACCCTGACTGCCACGCTTTCAGCTGTGTTACCCTCCTTACTCTGTTTACTCCACTGTTAGCCCCTCCCACTCAGCCCACAGCAGTCTATAGTTCTGGTGTTCTTGTGAGTGGTGGTGCATGATGTGTGTGTGTGTCTGTGTGTGTGTGTGTGTGTGTGGTGTTCTCTGGTTCCTGTCAGGCCCTATAAAAACGTGACGGAGTTTGACGGGCAGGACGCGTGTGGTTCTAACAGCTGGGTGATTGCAGACGTGGATCCTCCGCAGAGAGCCACCGACGGTAAAGAGCAGCAGGAGCCGGGGTACCTTATCCTGGCCCTGAAGCCCTGGACCCAGTACGCCATCATGGTGAAGACGCAGCTCTCCGCTTCAGATGAGCACCAGGTCCACGGAGCCAAGAGCGAGATCATCTACGTCCGCACCAACGCCACCAGTAAGCGCCTCCACCTCCACCAGCTTTAAAGCAGTATTATGCGAGCTTGAATTGCGCTTTAAGCGCCCCCCCTGTGGGCAGCTATAAATGTGCAGAGCTCAGAAAGCTTGATCTGAAGGTAGAGCAGCATGTGGGCTAAGGCGGTAGAGCAATACTACAGGATTACTCTACCCACCCCCCAAAGGTAGTGTTTACTGATACTGGGCAAAGTGTGTGTGTGTGCGTGTGTGCTTCCTGTTCCTGCAGCTGGTTGGCAGTGTCTAAAAGCCTAAAAGCTGCTGTTTAGGGTTTTGTTTGTTTCCTCCTCAGGGTTTGGCAGACGTGTGTGTGTTTGTGTCATTGACTTTCTGTGCTGTTGAGTGAGTTGGAGTCTGAGGCCAAATCCATCTCTGATATATACCTACACACAGATACATACACACATATATAATATATAATACACACAGCCTTATGCAGAATCTATACACAGTTTCTGTTGTATTTGCTGAACAAACTGGAAACGAATAAAATATGAGTATTAATGCACCGTTACACTGTTACTGCATGCAGCACTTTTACTGTCACTAATACAGTGCAGTTTTCCTCCTCTTGTTCTGACGTGTGATATCGGTGTTGTGGTTACAGAGCCATCGGTGCCGCTGGACCCGATCTCCTCCTCCAACTCCTCCTCTCAGATCATCCTGAAGTGGAAGCCGCCCAACGACCCCAACGGCAACATCACACACTACCTGGTGTTCTGCCAGCAGCAGCCTGAGGCCAGCGAGCTCTACAAGTTTGACTACTGTCAGAAAGGTTGGCACTCTCTCTCACACACACACACACACACACACACTCACACACTCTCTAGGATTTTCAGAATTCTCAGAAAGTGGACCTGGAGACTGTTGTCCTGTTTTCCTGCATTAGATTGTCTACAGTCGGCTGTTTTACGCAGCGCTATATGAAAATACTCCCCTGCACTCTGCAACAGTTACGTTTACACTCAGATCTTTAACCAGTTTAATGTCAAGTTTTAAAGATTTTGATCAAATCTGGTCTAAGAACATCCCTGTTCGATGCTGCGCTGTCTGCAGCCGGGTGAGGGGTCATCTACACTGGAGCTGGCTATGGCCGTACAGCGCCAGCAGAATACCCAACTCACTACGATCCATTAAGACCATACACATACTTACTTTTGTAAAAAAGTCAATGAGAAAAAAAAGAAATTAATGATACAAAATGACATGATACAGGAAATCAGAGCAGCCAATCAGAGCAGAGCTCATTTCCATATCTCAGTGGGGATATTGAGAGGATGGAGTAGAGAGGAATTCTGACTGATTCTGGCACAGATGTTATACACAAAACATAAAAATAAAATAATGTAGAACATGGGCTTTTTAATTCTGCACTGATTAAACTGAATCAAAATGCTAAATTCACTTGATTAACGCCAGCCCGATTTCCTTTATCAATACTTACTTATTACCTTGATTAAAGCCAAACTGCAGTTTCATTCATGCTTGTATATTGCCTTTATTGTTACTCATTATTAATTGTATTAATGGTAACTAATAAATGTTATTATTACAAATGTATTCAAAATGATAACTTGCCTTTTATTAGTGCTATAAAAATACCAGTAAATAATGATGCATTGATGTTTCCTCCAGTCCAGTTGGGGGCGCCTGAGATTGTGTTGGACAGAAATAAAAAAGAAAAGTAGTTAAATAAATAAATATTGACACGCAGGTTATTTACAGGTGTGGAGCTGATTGTATTCCTGCAATACCCGTTGGACTGTATGCAGGTGTTGGTCATTATTATAATAATAGTGTGTGTGTGTGTGTCTGTGTTCAGGTATGAAGCTGCCGTCCCGGGCCCCGACGCAGGTGGACAGTGGCGAGGAGCAAAAGTGGAATCAGACAGAGGAACACGGCCAGGGGGGGCGCTGCTGTGCCTGTCCCAAAACCGAGAAGCAGCTGAAGAAGGAGGCGGAGGAGACGGAGTACCGCAAGACCTTCGAGAACTACCTGCACAACGAGGTGTTCAGGATCAGGTAACCCCACCTGCACCCGGCACCACCTTACAGACAGTTTTCCACTCCGAATCGGATCAGGATCAGACAGATGTGGAGAAATCTGAAGCTCTGGACCAATAGATCTCCATTTGTTCATTTCACTGCATTTGGATTCTCTGCTAATAAATGTTCTGCTAAAGCTGAAGACTGCTTTAGACTGGTTTAAACCTAGCTCCTACACCGCAGACGTGTTTATGCTGTCCAGATGTTTGTGGACAACTACTTTTGAGTTGCACCCATTTCTGACACAGATTACCGATACCTCTGGTGATGGTGGTGGTAAGAATAATGAAAGTTTAGATTATAATAGATTAGAGGTTAGTAGTTAAGAGTCGGTGTAAACTGGCCTACAAAGCCAAGACTGGACCAGCCAGCCCCGCCGTACACACCTGGCTTTTCATGTGAACTAGTAAAAGCAGAAAGTGATCCAATCACCTAAAACGCCTGCTAATGCAGAGTGTAAACAGCCCAGTGTGTGTGTGTCTGTGTGTGTGGGTGGTGTGAACTGTAGGCGGTGGAGCAGCTGTGAGGAGCAGGACCTTGAGTGTGTGTTTTTACCCGTGTGTTTGTCTCAGTCCTACAGAGTCTTACAGACGCCTCTAAATCTCACATTCCTACACACACACACACACACTGAGTGACCCTGTGCTGGAGTAGACATAAGCAGGTCTTCTTCAGAAGGTCAGCATGTTTAACTCAGACCATCCTGGCGGTCAGACGGAACTGTTTACGGCTCACATCGCTTTTATCAGCTCTCTGTTTGGGCTGCTGGAGACGCCAAATTATTAATAATCACAATAATATGTCTGTCTGTCTGTCCATTCAGCACTTCCTTCTCCTCCTCCTTCTCCTGCTTTTATTGGAGTAACTGTCTCTACTGTCCAGGGAATAAGGCATTATATTGCTGTGAGGATGTGATTGCATTCAGTGACGAGTGTTAGTGAGGTCAGGATGTTGCATGATGATCACCAACCCACCTCATCATCCCCCAACTCATCCCAAAAGTACTGGATGGAGCCTGGCATTATTAGGCAGCATGGAGCCAATAGGGTCATGATGTTGATCTGCTCCAGAGGGTCCTATTCTAATGGCAGTACTTCTTCTCTACAGGGACTAGACAAGCTGTGTGTGCATTTGCACATCTGTGTCAGCAATGGGTGCAGCTTAAAGAAGCTGAATGCATTCATTAGAAGTGGCGTCCACAAACTTTTGTCTAACAACTGTCGAGCGTTTCTGGGCTCTCGGAACAAGAACTGAGGGTTACGCTGCTGTGAGAATGTCCTCAGTGTGAGTTTGGACGTTGCTGACTGTGGTTAAATGGTGGCGTCCTTATTGAAATGGTATTTAGACTTGGAAACTTGGCCCTGCAGCTGAAATCCTCTTGCTCCTGACAGGATTCGGGTCTGTAATATGCAGAGAAATCGCTGAGTCGTCTCCTCAGCTGTGGTTTATTAAGTAATGGGGAACAGGAGAGCCTGCCAGCTGCTGTAGTGATTTGGTGGCGGTTTACCACCAGCCTCACCAAAAACCACACACACTGCTCACCTGTTCCCTCTAGTGGAGGCAGAGAAAACCTGCACCTTTAAATTAGTTGTAAATACTTCTCCTGCAGTAACAGCTGTAAGTGAGTTTGGGTGAGTTTCTACCAGCTTTGCTCACTGTTTGGGAGGGATCCTCACCCATGTGTCCTGCAGATCTGCTCCAGGTTCTTCAGGATGTTGCTTGATGGACCACAGTTTTCGAACAGTGCCACAGATTCTTCTTTTTGTTGTTCAGCCATGTGTGTGGGGTCATTGTCCTGCTGAAAGCTGAAGCTTTAGTTGTTCAGCTCTGATCAGTAAACCTTATCCCAAATTCTAGCTGGACCGCTCTACCAAACTCCAGCCCTGCTTTTTTGTGTTGTTTAATATTCAGTACAGTAAATATGACTATTATGAAATGATGACTATATGAGGTATGCCTGTAGGTGGCGCTCAGTGGAGGGTAGTCCAGGAGAACTGCAGCGTTTTACCAGCTGTTAACTAATCTGTATCCCGTTTCCGTCTCTCCAGGCCGTCCCGACAGCGCAGGTCCCTCATGGGAGTGGCTAACAGGACTCACTCTGACTTTCTGACCACGCCCTCTGTCCCGCCCAACACCTCGGCCACCCCCAGCCCGGAGGAGGAGGCGGAGGCCAATAAGATCACGCAGCTCGTCCATGCCAAAGAGTCCACGGTCATCTCCAACCTCAGGCACTTCACCAGCTACCAGATCGAAATCCACGCCTGCAACCACCCCAACGAGCCCGCCCGCTGCAGCATGGCCGCATACGTCAGCGCACGCACCATGCCCGAGGGTACGACCAATACGGCCGACACGCCAGATTAGCCCATTTCCACCTAAATCAGTCAGTCGATGTGGACGCAGATGTCTTGTGACCGTTTTTTGACGCGGCAGCCTCTTTTCACTGGTCATAAGTATTTGGACGCAGATATGTTTAGATGGGAAAGCTGATCTGCCTTAAACAGTATAGAACTGTACTGAGTTAATAGAGTTTGGATTTACTAGACTGTTGCAGCGCCCCCCTCAGGCTGTCTCGCTCTATGTTTAAAGCTTGCCCTGAAATCAGCCTGCAGGGACAATTAACCTTAATGAAAGTGAGCTGGACTGAAGTGAATTAGTTTGTGTGTTTTTGAGCAGATCATGCTGACGACATCGTGGGGCCGATCTCCTTTGAGGTTGTGGAGTATTCTGTCCATATCAGGTGGATGGAGCCAAAGTCCCCCAATGGCATGATCATCCTCTATGAGGTCAACTACAAGAGGCTGGGAGATACAGAGGTAAGACACACACACACACACACACACACACACTACTAGGGTTGTTAGTGTCACAGTGTAATATTAGACAGTTATCTCACTGTTGACTTTCCAGAAATACACATACACGACATGTCCAAAAGTTTGTAGACACCTGCTTCTCCACAGCTGCGTTTGAAATTAAGGGTAATAATAGGTAGTGTGTTTCCCATTGCAGAAGAGTAGCGGCTGCTACTGCAGCAAAGGCCTTACACTAGATATTGGAGAATTTCTGTGAGAATTTGATTGCATTCGACCGTGAGCACATTAGTGAGGTCTGGTACTGATAATTAACGATGATTAATTATAGATCAAAAATGCCCCTCAGACTTATCCTAGAGGTACTGTCTGGAGCTCCAGCAATGTAGAGGAGTCCGCTCCACAGCCTATCTACCAGAGGACATGGTGCACGGTGGCCATGAGGGTCCGGTTATATCAGCAGTGCTATTCTATGGGGTTTAAAGCAGCTGTGTTTGAGCAGCTACAGTAAATACCCGTGTCAGTACCGGGTAAAGTAGCATAAAGTAGCAGAACTCACTTATTCAAAGTCTGAGAGTGTCTGCATACTTTTGTAAATGTGGTGTGGATTCCTGTCCAGTCCTGTCTGTTATTTATAGCTCCTTAGTCCAGTGGTTTTAGCCAAGCAGTCCCAACCCCAGCTGAGATAGACTAGAGCAACATACAGTAATACAGTTATATGAGCTGGATGTGCGAGTAATGTTTTTAATAACATGCTTCATACGGTGATCATATCGTTGACTAGTTTATCACACCAGAACCCTCAGAACTGACCTGAAGGGAAAGTGTACAGTGAAGCTGTGGAGCCTGGCTGCACTCCTGAACAGATGATCATCATTCCTGTTGAAATGGGATTGGGCTTGGGCTCCCTGCCAGCAAGCTCTTTCCTAGCACAAACTAGGAGCACGGGGTTCGCCGGCTTCGCTGTAGTCAGCTGGCACACTTCAGACTACAGAGCAGGGGTTCCCCGAGCTACGCCAAGAGGCAGCGCTTGTCCCGAGACCTCGGGAGTAAAATTAGTCTAAAATGTCTGTGAACTCACTTTCACTCACCTGTACACCTGGTTTCCTGGTGCCTGGTGACGGGACAGTAAAAACGTGATTTGATTGGATATGACACATTTCTAGGTGGGGGAACCCCCGAGCACGGCCGGGCTGCGAAATCACATCCCTAGAGTATCGGTGTAGTAGAATAAGGTTGGTTGGTATGGAAGCCTTGCAGGAAGCATGTTTGGTGAGAAAGGGGGGGGCTTAACGCCGGCAGTCTAACTACACCACTCTCACACTCCATGAGCTTATTTGATCTGTTAGCTGTTTATTAGCTAAATAAGTGTGTGTGTGTGTGTGTGTGTGTGTGTGTGTGTGTGTGTGTGTGTGTGTGTGTGTGTGTGTGTAGGAGCTGCATCACTGTGTGTCCAGAAAGAGCTATATCACTGACAACGGCTGTAAGCTGAGAGTTGTGCATCCTGGGAATTACACTGTGCGGATTCGAGCCACTTCACTGGCAGGAAACGGATCCTGGACAGAACCCACACACTTCTACGTGCAAGACCTCCGTACGTCTCTACACTCACACACACACATATAAACACACACTCACACTACTGCACACATTACTATTATTATTATTATTATTATTATTAGGAATAATGATCCGAATATTAAACTGCATATCTGGCTTCAGCCGTGTGTGGAGCAGATTAACCCCACCCTCCTGTAACAGGGTTGTTCTGCATGACTGAAGTTAAGGCCCATTTCCAACCAGCAGCTTGAGTAGAATAGTCCATCCAGCTTCTCTCGGCACAGGAGCCGCAGCGTGTTGGACTCTGGTCTTCTGGTGTAAAAGAAACACTGCGGCTGATCCTCTCTAAAGCCGTCCAGAAGCTGGGCTAACAGGACGCACTCAGCTTGTAGAGAATCAGGAGATGTGCTGGGTGTTCTTGACTACATTGAAGCTGAGGAGAAGGTTCTCACTGGTCGGCTGGTGGAGAAGTGAGGTTATGGTACTGAACTACTCTGTGTCTTTGTTGCTCTGGGTTCAGGTGTTGACCCCTCCAACATGCTGAAGATCATAATCGGCCCGGTGATCTGCATCATCCTGCTGCTGCTGATGGGATTGGCCGGCTTCATCGTGTTCAAAAAGAAGTGAGTGAATGAACAGCCTTTAAAGCAGCGGTTGGTTTGAGGAGGCAAATCCAGGTCCAGAAAGGAAAAATCCACATCAGCCAGTCGGAACAAAAACCCTGGCGTGGATTTTTACCTTCCGGACCTGGATTTGACTCCTAAAGACTGCTCTGATCTGCTGTTCACATGATTTGGGCTAAGCACTGTACGTTTGCAGCACAGTTGTTCGTAAGCATCCTCCTTGTGTGAGACGGTGGTGAGCGAGCGCGTGTGTTTGTTTACATTAGGCAAACCGAAGGCCCGACGGGACGCCTGTACACTTCACCCAACCCGGAGTACCTCAGCCCAGACGAAGGTAAGGAAATGTCCTTCACTACTGTCACTCAGCAGCGCCTCCTGCTGACTGTGGCACAGGCTTGAGAGCAGCACCTCTCTGTCAGCGTTTAAATAATGTTTGTGGACACCGTGTCTAATGAGTTCAGGCACATTTAGCAGTGTGGGTTCATCCGGGTTCGCTTGCTCTCCTGATACAGACGGCCTCTAATGTAACAGAAATGAGCGCCCCCCGCTGGAGAGTGAGGAGTGAGGAGGTCCCGGGCCTCTGCAGACGAGCACAGTAAACTCTAACCCCCAGCGCTGCTTCAGTGATTCAGTAGAGGGAAATGTCTGAGCTGTATCAGACACACTGTCCCTTCCCCAGATTTCACCCTCACTGTTTTTATCTGTCCCGACTCCTGATGATACGCAGTCACGCACACACACACACACCCAGCCTAGGTGCATGGAGACAGACCATAATACTCCCAAACAAAACCTACTGGCCCTGATTATTCTCCAGCACTCCTGCTACCACTCAAACTCGCCGCCTCCCTTACACATCACCCTCAAACACTGTGTGTGTGTGTGTGTGTGTGTGTCCGTGTCTGTTATCATACAGTTTCAGGACAAAGTGTCTGTGTGTGTGTGTGTGTGTGTGTGTGTGTGTGTGTAATACATACATTTAATACATGTGGGATATTATTATTATTGCATATATTTAGAGCGCCAGGATATCGATAACAGGGTTGTGGGTTCGATTCCCGGGCTCGGCAAGCTGCCACTGTTGGGCCCTTGAGCAAGGCCCTTTACCCTCTCTGCTCCCCGGGCGCTGGAGTTGGCTGCCCACCGCTCTGGGTGTGTGTGTGTACTCACTGCCCCTAACACATGTGTGTGTGTGTGTGTGAGTGTGTGTTCACTACCAGATGGGTTAAATGCGGAGGACACATTTCGCTGTACACTGTACAGTGACAAATACGTGCACCTTTACCTTTACCTTTTTATATATATATTTATATACACATACATATATACACTATATGTCCAAATGTTTATGGACACCCCTTCTAATTCAGCATTCAGCTACTTTAAGTTGCACCTGTTGCTGACACGGATGTGCACATGTAAAGAAGTACTGCCAGCAGAATAGGACTCTGGAGCAGAATAGTGGTGGAGCTCCATCCAGTACTTTTGGATGGGATGAGTTGGGGATGATGAGGAAGGGTGGTGATCATCATCCAACATCCTGACCTCACTAATGCTCTTGTTGCTGAATGCAATCAAATCCTCACAGCAATGCTCCTCCTCCAGAATGTAGTAGAAAGTCTTCTTCTCTGGACAGTAGAGACGGTTACTCCAGCAAAAGGAGGGTTGGCTGAAACGAGTGAATAAGCAGTGAATGTCCCAATACTTTTGTCCATATAGTATACTTACCAGTATAATGGGTATGGGATAGTGTATGACCTCACTTCTGATCTAAAACCTGTGTGTGTGTGTGTGTGTGTGTGTGTGCGCGCGCAGTGTACGAGCCAGATGAGTGGGAGGTTCCCCGGGAGAAGATCAGTCTTCTGCGTGAGCTGGGTCAGGGCTCGTTCGGTATGGTCTATGAGGGCATAGCGAAGGACATCGTGAAGGGAGAGCCGCAGTCCCGCGTGGCTGTCAAAACCGTGAACGAGTCGGCCAGCCTGAGAGAGCGCATAGAGTTCCTCAACGAGGCCTCCGTCATGAAGGCCTTCAGCTGCCACCATGTGGTGAGAGAATATCTCACACACACTCACACCCACAAGTCACAATTACGGTCACTACAGTGTCAACCAACCAGGTATGTCGCTATGGTAACTGGTCTGTGATTGGTTGATAGGTAAGACTGCTGGGCGTGGTTTCCAAAGGCCAGCCCACACTGGTGGTGATGGAGCTGATGACCCACGGTGACCTGAAAAGCTACCTGCGCTGCCTCAGACCAGAAGCTGAGGTAAGGACACACACACACACACACACACACACACACATGCAGGGGCCATATGTCTGAAAAGTGTTAATGGAAGTAAGCACTGCTGTACAGACTCTAGAGGTGGTGTATGAGGGGATTTACTGGCTCTAGTGGCGGTGAGCGGTACTGCATCACAGATACAGCCCATAATTAATGTCCTATGCAGAACTGCTGTGGATATGAACTGCTCTGTGTGTGTTTATATCAGAATAACCCTGGTCGCCCACCCCCGACGCTGAAGGAGATGATCCAGATGGCAGCGGAGATCGCAGATGGCATGGCCTACCTGAACGCCAAGAAGTTTGTGCACAGAGACCTGGCTGCCAGGAACTGCATGGTGGCCGAGGACTTCACCGTGAAGATCGGAGGTACGGGGCGTCGCTTATTTCAGAGGGTTTTTGGTGCAGCTCTGAGCCTGAGCTGCAGGGCTGGACAGAGAGTGTGTGTGTGATTCTCTGAGTGCTGTGAGAGAGGAGTGTGTCGGTCAGAGCTGGACGCTGACGGCTGTTTGTTGTTGTGGGACAGACTTCGGGATGACCAGAGACATCTACGAGACCGATTACTACAGGAAAGGGGGGAAGGGGCTCCTCCCCGTCAGGTGGATGGCCCCGGAGTCTCTGAAGGACGGGGTCTTTACCGCGCACTCGGACTGCTGGTGAGGCGCTGAGCGATTTCAATTAGCCAAACTAAACATGATTCATTAATTATGGTTAATAATGTTTATTAAGGGTTAATGACTTGAAATGTGATTGTGATTGATTACACAAAATATGATTATTTGCTTGAATAATGTGATTAGTCGTGATTAATAATGTGTTGTTATAAATAGTTCTCTGAATTAATGGAATTATGATTAACTACATGATTCGATCAGTCATGATTACCTGCTAAAATATTGATTAATCACAAATGACCATTCCTAAAAGTAATCAGACCGATAATGCTGTTGAATTACTGTGTGTGTGTGTGTGTGTGTGTGTGTGTGTGTGTGTGTGTGTGTGTGTGTGTGTGTGTGTGTGTGTGTGTTTGTGTGCAGGTCGTTTGGAGTGGTGCTATGGGAGATCAGCACCTTAGCTGAGCAGCCGTATCAGGGCCTGTCCAACGAGCAGGTGCTGAAATTTGTGATGGACGGAGGATACCTGGACCGGCCAGACAACTGCGCAGACCGACTGTGAGCTCCTGCTTTTACCGTGTGAACCTGTGTGGAGCGGTGAGTTAGCACAGACCCCGACACGCCTGTAACCCTCCTCTCTCTCCGTCTCTCTCAGACACAACCTGATGCAGATGTGCTGGCACTACAACCCCAAGATGCGGCCCACCTTCCAGGAGATCATCGAGATGCTGAAGGAGGAGCTGCACCCGTCCTTCCAGGAGGTGTCCTTCTTCTACAGTGAGGAGAACAAGCCCCCGGAGAGCGAGGACTTCGACATGGACATGGAGAACATGGAGAGCATCCCCCTGGACCCGTCGTCCTACTCCCAGCGCGAGGGCAGCGCCGATGGGGACGAGGGCTCGGCCGTGGGCCTGCGGGGGAGCTACGACCAGCACGTCCCGTACACGCAGATGAACGGGGGCAAGAAAAACGGACGGATTCTATCGCTCCCTCGCTCCAGCCCTTCTTAATGGCGCCCCCTGCGGGTCTTCTCTCCTCCAGCTCGACAAGCTTAACCGTCACAGCGGTTCATTTCTCTTTTACACAGTCACTTTTATCTCACCCTAGCTCCGCGGCCTCTCCGACAGACGGGCCAAACACTCAGGACTTTAATTTCCTATTTTGTTTCAGCTGCCACAGTAGTACCATAACGCAGGTGCCACCCGGTCGTTCTTTTTGTTGTATTTAATGAACTGAAAGAAGACGAAAAAGAAGAAGAATGCACACCACCCTCGGCTTCTCCTGTTTTTTTAACGTTGCCAAGTTTCCAGAACTGGTTTAAATGGAACAAACTGTGAATCTGAACCTCAGAGAACCAGAAGGCTGCTCATATATCACTCTCTCTCCCTCCCTCTCCACACTTCCTCCGATGGACCTCCCTGGCTGTTCCTCCAAAAAAGGACGATGAGAAGATTAATTAAAGTGGCCTTATTGTGTTTGTGGCCTGTCAGTACAGCGTCCAGGTCTATGTGTTGAAGGCGGACGTCCCAGAACAAACTGCTAACGGCTACGCGAGTCCCCAGCACGCTCTCTCTCTCTCTCTCTCTCTCTCTCTCTCTCTCTCTCTATCTGTCTGTCTGTCTGTCTGTCTGTCTGTCTGCAATTGTTCGGGCCATTAAATGACCTGTTTCTGTGGTGTAAATGCGTCACGTCACCTCTCCAGAGACTCTTCTGCACATTTTAACACACCGCTACGGTTTGTCCACTGAACTTAAAGAGCCCATGTCCCAGAACACCCAGCTGTCTTCATGCTTTTAAAGACTGAGAGTTATGTGGGATAAATAGTCCCTCCCGTTAAAGTGCAATACTAATGAGGGAGCAGGGATCTATTTCGGTCACAGCCACCGTCTCAGTCCAGGCTGCTTATGTTATTTCCTAAATGAGGCACAGCCAATCAGAGCAGAGCTCGTTTACGTATATCGGTCTTAAAGGCACAGCCTGTTTAGTTGTAGGGGATTAAGAGGGGTGGGTGTGTAGTAGACCGTCTAGCGCAGGGTGGGGAAATACACTACAGTAGAAATGTAGGATCTGGGCTCTTTAACGGCTCTTCGCTGGATTGTGTTTTAAAATGTGCAGGAAAAAAAGACAGGACGTCTCATTTGATCAGCCCTGTCCAAACTGTATGTCTCTCTCCCAGTCTCTCTCTCTCTCTCGCTCAGTATTCGGGATCGCGTAGAGGACGAGCCGACCTCCGGACTTTCTTATTTATTTGTTTCGTCGTGTTGAACATTTACGGCTGAAGGAATCTGAACTTTTTTCAGGACTTTTGGACAGAAAGAGTTCCTCGGATTGACCAGTAGTTGCTGCTTTGATATATTTTAGTGGGTATAGATGATAAAAAAAAAAGTATATATGAATATATTATTGTTTTTTTTTTTTTGTTCTGTTTCTTTTTTTTTTGTACATAGTCGATGCGTTGTTGTCGTTGTTGAAGAGTTGTTGGCGGTTGTAGAAATGTTTTTACATGTTTTCTTTTTGACTGTTTCTTTTTTTCTAATTCAGAAATCATACTAATCATCATCTGAAGCTCTGAGCGTCCCGCTCGGCCCAAGTGTTCTAGACGCCGGGGCTTCAGACGTCGACACGTGATATGGATTGAAATTACTGCTGTTAATAAAAGCAGCGAGGTGCATTCGAGACGACTGCATGGAGGTGCTTCTGTCGTCCTTCCTCCCTGACGTGGCTCTCTGACTCTGTCTGCAGTTGCAGAGTTGATCATACACTTATACCCAATGTAGCCGATCAGCTAATGTAGCTAGGAAGTACTGGAAGTCTATACTTCACCTGTTAGCACTGGAGCTAACTGCAGAACTACAGCACACATCTGCTTCAGCTTTACATCTGTGCTTCTCACCCCAGCTCATGGCTTTAAATCTGGTAATGAAGGGAAACTCCACCAATTTCCACTAAAATCTCTGCATAATGAGACCGTTCAGATCTGAACAGAGTCTGCGTTTGGAGGGTTTGGTGTGGAACTCTCGGTTCTAGATAACCTCCCCCAGTCAGAGCTGGAATTCTACAGTGGAGGTGAAGGGAAGCAGACGTCTGAAGCCCTAATAAAAAAAGAAGCTCATCACAGAAAGTTCTTCACCTAATGGTGATGAAGACGCTGCCTGATGCCTGAGACACTGTTCTACCAGAGTTCTGAGAAGAGTTCGGCTCTAGAACCTGCTTTTAGAACCAGATCATTAAAAATGGTGGAGGGATACATGCTGCAGACCTAACTCTGACTGAGCTCAGATACAGAGAGTTAAAAAACGGGTGGAGCCTCCCCTTACATTACTTTAAGCAGAACAGCTGTGGTTGTAGCAGACCTCCCTCAGAAGACCAGCAGACTCTTAATCTCGAATATGAGCGTGTTTATTATTCTGTACGTCGTGTCGTGTTTATGCTGTGGGTGAAGGTCAGAGGTTGATGAAGGTGTCTGCATTCCATGAGACGAGTTCATTCAATGAGAAGGATTATCTCCCTCTGGTGCTCATATCACTGTGTGTAACAGAGTGACCCTCAGCTTTGGTAGTTTTGTCTGTTTCGGTCTCGTCCCCCCAGTCTATGATCTCATTCCAGCCGTCCCAGCGGCTCCAGTACTCCTCATCCACCCAGGACCCCCCCGGCTGCACGTCTGCACTGTTTATACTACAGAAAGGCGTCGAGCCGCTGTCCAGTGCTGACGCTCTGCCGTAGCAGTGCTCCTCCGTACGTCCTCTGCTGCTGGCTGGACTCCTGTCTGCTCTCGGGCCGATATCTGCCCGCTGACCGTTCCAGGCTGCAGCAGAGCTCGTCCACCTCATCCCCGCAGGCTCCAGGGGAACACTCTCATGGGTTCTGTTGTGTTTTTACACACAGGAATAAACTAAGACTACTGTGAGAACTGAACTCGCGCTGTTACACACACCGAGCTGCCAGTTTACAAGCTCCGCCTACCTCGTACCTACATTTATTGGCCATTTAATCAGAAACGCCTCCCACACTATGCTTCCACTCAGTGGCCACTTTATAGGAAACTCCTATTATAGTGGCCTGAATGAAAATTAAGAGCAAGGTGTCTCCAATACAGTGGCCATTTATATATATATATATATATATATATATATATAATGTAGTTCTTTATGATTATTAAATGTATACGTTTATGGTGTATAAAGGGGAACTTACACCAAGTCTTCTAAATTTCTGTTGTTAAGATGTTATTAATTAGTCACTGAGAGTGGGGGTTTGGGGGGGTTTGGTGTGAAACGCTGGGTTCTAGATAACCTCCCCCAGTCAGAGCTGTGGTTCTACAGTGGAGGTGAAGGGAAGCACGCGTCTGAAGCTCTAATAAAAAGAAGCTCCTCACAGAAAGTTCTTCACCTAATGGTGATGAAGACGCTGCCTGATGCCTGAGACACGGTTCTACCAGAGTTCTGAGAAGAGTTCGGCTCTAGAACCTGCTTTTAGAACCAGATCATTAAAATGGTGGAGGGATACGTGCTGCAGGGTGTAGTGCAGCTACAGAAAGTAGTCCCTAAAGAAAACTGCATTAGTTGAGATTCTCTATTCACTGTTTTACCTTCATCATCATCATCATCATCATTCCATATAAAATATAGGATAGGATATGAGCTAAATTATAAAGAGAGTGGGTCAGTTTCACTCAGAACCCGACCCCCTGTGAGTTTGAGAAGGTACCTGCTGGAGAAGGACGGTTTGGATGAAACGTACGGCTCCCACTCGGCCCTGCCTCGTCTGAAAGCTGCAGGCCGGCGGGTCAGCGGCTGAACCCGGACCCAGGACTTGGTTCCGTTGCTCAAGACCAGGTTCGGGATCTGGGTAGCAGAGCTGGGGAGGGTCTCAGACCTTTTCCAGACAGCAGGGACCAAGTGCCTCAGTTGATTGGCGGTCACGGTGGTGTCGGCCCTTTTCAGCATCCCTCTTCTGATTGGTTGAGGCTGCATTGGGGTGTGTTCTTTATCTTCACAGGACCTTTCCAGGGGTGGTCGACTGTCTGGAAGGTAAATAATGCTTATTGTATCACAGTGTTTAAAACTGTACATTTTTCAGTGCACCAAACACCAGGTCTACCCCCTGCATAGTTAAAAATGCAATATTGCTCAATTTACTGCAGTATAAACAGTGGGCCCAACTCCAGGCCTGTGACCAGGACCCTCCCAGCCCAGGTAATGATCAAAGCCTTTATGAGAGAAATCAGATTCTATGTGATATTGATTACATATACATGCATATTACTAGATATACAGTAATATATACTATATAATATAGTGTAATATATACTGCTTATTTACTTAATTTAACAGAATGAACTTTTTTTTTGTTTTTTTGTTGTTCAAATATGTTAAATTCTATTAATCAATTTAAATTTGTGTCTTAAATATATATTGTTTTTAAATCATGTAATATTTTAAGTAAATAATAAGTTTAATAGCTTATTTGCATATGTTTGCATACGATTGTAGTTTTATTTATTAGTTCGTTGGTACATTATTCAATTATAAGTTGGTAAATTATTACACTTAAATCACTTTAAAAAGGAGAAAAGACTAAGAAATTCGACTTTTGTGTTTGGGAGGTTACATGTGGGAAATCCACCCCAGGATTTTGTTCCAACTGCCTGGGCGGCTCTGCTGCAGCATAGCTGCAGCAGAGCCGCCCAGGCAGTTGGAACAAAATCCTGGGGTGGATTTCCCACCACTCTACGTAAAATCGTTGAACGGCGGTCAATCCAGCTCCAAACTTCATCAATTCCATCACCTTTTATAACTTCCACTAACTTCTAACAAAACCAGAGTCCTAAAATATTAAATTACCTTCAAAAATGCCCCACATTTGTACTCCGTCTGAACCGTATCTCCTCTCTCACGGGCGAGTCTCCCCGGAACGGCTCGGTTTGTTATTGAACCGCTGAGCGGCGGCCAGTCTCCATGGTTACCGAGACCGCGCTTACCTCAGCACAGCCGACCCAACAGAGAAACGGCTCATTTTAATGGACTTCAGTTTAACGGGCATCAGAACCGAGCTCAGAGCTGCTGCTTCGGGAAGAACTGAGGGGAAGTTGGTGTCGCTGAACCAGCAGATTTACCTAAATAACGCGTAAACCCGCTAAAGCTAACAGGCTAGCTGCTAACTCTCCGCTCACTACAGGCGACTGTGAGGGGCGCGTGTCTCTCTACGCGTTTATAAATATACTGTTTGTCACAAACTGGGATTAAAGTCCATTTTTAATCACTTTTAGCATTAAAATAAACTTTTAAACTTTCAGCGAAACTTTCTCTTATTATAGCCGGGGAGTGTTGAGGGTTGCCAGATTGACGGTTTTCACTCCCGTCTTAACCTACGAACCCAGTTCAGTCACTACAGCCACGTGGACCTCGGTGCAATACTGTACATAACGTGTGTGTGTGTGTGTGTATAAATTAATATAGATATATATGTAAATTAATTTGTTTATATATATAATATATTATCTATATAAATATATAATCATCAGTGTCAGATTCACATTATTATATGTGTATTAAATCGTGTATGTTGTGCATAGTGATATATATATATATATATATATATATATATATATATATATATATATATATATATATATATACATTTCTATAAATTAATATATATATGTAAATTAATGTATATGTATATATTTATGTGTATATATATAATATATATTATTTATATAAATATAACTATATAAATATATAATCATCACTGTCAGATTCACGTTATTATGTGTATTAAATTGTGTATGTTGTGCAAAGTGATATATATATATACATACATACATATATACACATTTCTATAAATTAATATAGATATATATGTAAATTAATTTATATATAATGTATATTATTTATATAAATATATTCATATAAATATTAATATATAATCATCAGTGTCAGATTCTCATTATTATACGTGTATTAAATCGTGTATGCTGTGCAAAGTGATATATATATATATTTTTTTTTTAATTTTTAGAAATTATAGAAAATAATTTACATATATTTGTATAAATTAATATAGATATATATGTAAATATATTTATATATATATATAATATATATTATTTATATAAATATATCTATATAAATATATAATCATCAGTGTCAGATTCACATTATTATATGTGTATTAAATCGTGTATGCTGTGCAAAGTGATATATATATATATATATATTATTTCCGTTGTACAGATAGTGGTTATATAATGTTATATATATGTTATATAATTCTATACATATTTTATTAAAATACTAAAAAAAAACATTACACAATATTTACACATTTTTACATATATTTTATATAGTTTAGATATTTTTAAAATAAACAGCTTAATCTATGTAGTTTGTCTTTTCAAACATCTTTTTTTTGTCCATTAGATGTTAAAACATTCATTAAACATAAATATGAACCGCATAGAAAAAATAACAATTAATACTTAAAATAACAACTGTGCACTCTGTGCGTTTTAATTCAATGTTTTAAAGATGTTATATTTCTTATTTTTAATTCTTAGCCAAAATATTTTAAATAATTTTAAAGGAGAGTAAACCTTTAATATTAGACTTTTAGATAATATGATATTTAGCTGTAGAGCTTATGGGATGTACATGAGTATTATTCTGCTGTTTGTTTTTTGTGCGTGTGTGTTGTGTAATATCAATCCCAAATCAGCTAAATAATCCACAAAAATACTAAATATATTTAATAATAAAAATATAATATTAAAATGAAAAACCGGCTCGCGGATCACTGCTCATGCCGAGCGACCTGGCAACCCGCTGAGTGGGCGTGGCTGCAGCTGCTGGGTGAAGTTAAAGAGACAAAAGCGCTTTGTGTGAATCAGCGGCGAAACCAAGAGAAAAGAGCTGAAGATATTTAATAAATGTTCAGAGTCTGAGTCTGAGGGTGGAGGGGTGGAGGAGCGGAGCAAAGGGGTGAGTAGAGAGGGGTTTGTCAGCTTTGAGGTTTCCGGAACTTTAGTTAAGTTGAGCGTGGAGCTGTTTAGGAAACCGCAATGAGTTACTGCGGTGGGGTTGGAGGATTTAATGGATTTATGGAGGGGGTTATTGGGTGGTTTTGGGGTGATTCTAGGTCAGTGGGGTCGTTTAGTGTGTTTTAGGGGTGTAAAGTTTGATTTTCCTTTGACTTAATCGATTAATTTGGCTGAATGCTGGAATTGTCCGTTCCACCTTAAATGGTGCAGCAGTTGCATTCTGGCGCCTCAGGCGCCAGAATGCAACTGCTGCACCATTTAAGGTGGAACGGACAATTCCAGCATTCAGCCTCCTGTTCCTCCCTTTCTGCCTCATACTCTCGGTTTCAGTGTATGGTTTCAGTCTGATCTGATAAAACCCTTCACTTTGCACAATTCTCACCCCTTAATCCTAAAATATATCAATATCTAAATACTATAAATCACTTTTTAACCATCTAATTTAAACCAGTCCAACTTTCCCCAGTTATCTTCTCATTTACACAGTTTAGAAAGACTCAGTCTCTTACTAGTGAGGTTTAAAATTGTTTAAGTGACTTTAAATTAAATTATTATTATTATTATTATTATCATTAAAAAAGTGTATGGAAACATAGGTGCGCTATATGCAAAATTCCGTGTCACTCGAGGGGTCCGGAGAGGGTAGATGGGGTGGTTATATTGGTGAAAGGTCGTCCCAAGGCCGAGATGTTAAATTAGCTGGTGTTCAGTGCTTTTCACTAGAGCGCCCGCAGCACTGGCAGCTCAACAACCCCGTAACGTGAAGCATCCACCACCATGTTTCATGGATCTCTATAAGGTGCCTCTCCATGAATGCAGTCCCCTAGTCTTGATGGCGTTAGTGGCCCAGACGGTACACTGTGGTCAGATGAGAACGTAGCTCCAGCATTTGCTATAATAAATGGACAAAAGTATTGGGACATCGTGTTTCCTCTGAAATCAGGGATGTTAAAAGGAGCTGATCCTGCTTCTGTTGGAGTAACTGTCTCTACTGTCCAGAGAAGAAGACTTTCTACTAGATTCTGGAGGAGGAACATTGCTGTGAGGGTTTGATTGCATTCAGCAACAAGATAGTTAGTGATCACCACCCCACCTCATCATCTCCAACTCCCCAACTCATCCCATCCAAAAGTACTGGATGGAGCTCCACCACCATCACTCCAGAGAACACAGCTCCTCCACTGCTCCACAGCTCCTCAATGCTGGGGGGCTTTATACCCCTCTAGCTCACGCCTGGCATTATTAGGCAGCATGGAGCCAATAGGGTCATGATGTTGATCTGCTCCAGAGAGATGGTCTTATTCTATTGGCAGTACTTCTTCTCTACAGGGACTAGACAAGCTGTGTGTACAATTTAAAGTAGCTAGCTAAATACATTTATTAGAAAGGGTGTCCACAAACATTTGGACACAGTACATTTATATACTTGTCTGTTTATGTCTAAGGCAGCTAAGAAGTAACAGAAGCTTATGTACAACAGTTAACATGGTGGCTAACACGCTTGCCTCCATCCATGTGTGTGTGTGTGTGTGTGTGTGTGTGTGTGTGTGTGTGTGTGTGTGTGTGTGTGTGTGTGTGTGTGTGTGTGTGTGTGTGTGTGTTGGTCAAACTGTCGCTTTAAGCAGTCAGGGCTGGTCTGACAGAACATTTCTGATGACAGAGTAACCAAACCGGTAAATGAGTTACTGTGTGTGTGTGTGTGTGTGTGTGTGTGTAAATGTCAGGCAGCTGGAGAGAGTGTGTGCCATTCACAGGAGCTGGAGTGTTTGTTTCAGCAGAGAGAGAGAGTGCGCGAGAGTGAGCGTGAGAGCGAGGCGGGTGAGTTCACTCCTTCAGTGCCCTTCACTCTGTTCTGTTTTGTTTACAGCTGATAAAAGAGAACAGGGCTGTGTCTCATTTCATATCCCTTGCATTTAGGGTGTGTGTGTGTGTGTGTGTTCTTTGGCTCTTAGTGTGTGTGTGTGTGTGTGTGTGTGTGTGTGTGTGTGTGTGTGTGTGTGTGTGTGTGTGTGTGTGTGTGTGTGTGTGTGTGTGTGTGGGAGAGAGAACTGATTGGCCTGCTTTTCTTGTTTGCGCTGATAACCTCCAGACTGGGTTACTTCTCATTCCAGTGACTTTTCTTTCCTCACCTGGGGGGGTGTGGCCATAGAGATGTAGGCGGAGCTGGGCCCTTTCCCTCATTAGCACTGTGCTGTTTTGGGGGAGGGGTTATTTAGGCTAATTATCAGGAGTGGGACTCTAAAGATGATGTGGAATCATATGAAGGTCCGGGTTCTCGTAGTCGACGTCTCCCAAACAGCTCTGAGGCCTGTGGGAAGGGCTCCTGGTCGACAGCGGTGGGAGCCCACTGACGGTGGTCTGTGGGGGGACGGACACCCACCCTAAGGCACCCAAGTCGATCAGAACAGAGATGTTTAGTGATGGGGCGGACTGGTCAGAGTGCCCATGCCGACCCCTGCCCGCCGTCTTCTGCACTGATCCGTGAGCCTCAGAACCGGACCTCGGACCCCCCGGATCTAATGTAAACCCTGTAACACACACAGACCCTGGTTTGGACCTTCAGGTATGAAAAGACCCTCGGTTCCTCGTGGGGAGGTTCTCCTTTTCAGTCTTGGACTTGGTCTAAAGTTTTGCTTCAGTAGTTTTCAATAAGGTGATGTTTTAGCGGTTGCTATGGTATCTTGGGTTGTTGATGGTGTGTTGCTATGGTGTTCCAGGTTGTTACTGTAGTTGCTGTAGTTCAGTCTTGTCTCTCTTGTGTTTCTAGGCTGTAGCTATGGTGTGCCCAGCGGTTGCCTGGGTGTTGCTAGTGTACATGATGATGTGCAGTTCCCCTCTGCTGGAATACAGCAGTAAAAACAAAGGATCAGAACTGGATCACATGCCTGATCCACTGGATCTAATCAGGATGTCCCGTTCGGTGTTCAGTCCGAAGAAGTCCGTTCAGATCAGCACGCAAACCTTTCACCTGTAAACACGGCTGATGTTTCCGTCCGGTCTGGTCGAGCCAGATGTCGGTCCTGCTGGATTCCTGAAGGTGGGGCCGGCTGATCTGCTGCCTCTGCTGATGTAACTCGTCTGCAGCTCTGCAGCTCCATCAGCTCCATCAGCTCCGTCAGCTCTGCCAAACCAGTTTATTCTCAGCTGTTTACGCTTCCTCCATTCTTCCAGCCAGAGACCAGTTTAATGGCATTTCTCCTGACCTCTGTTTACTGTCCTGGAGCTGCTCCTCCTCCTGCTGCCGCTTTGGCTCAGCCGGTCTGGTGAAGGAGACGAGCGTCTTGCTGACAGCAGGCAGAGCTCTGGGGGAAATCGAAAGGGTTCTTCACTCTGAACCGAAACGCAACTGAAAGCATGAGCGGCCCTAACCGCTCTGGAACAGGACCGGCAGGCTCTCCTGACTCGACCCGGGCACGTTTCGGTGGAAGTGCAGTTCTAGTGTTCTGACCGCTCTCAAGGAACCCACCTGCCCTCCAGACACAGGTGTGAACGATGTGACCACGGCTGTTTGACGGTTCCCCTCGGCAGTTCTTCTTTGCTTCTCGGTTCTGTCTTGGTAGTCCTCTCTCATGCTCCGAGGGAGGTTCTCGTGCCTCGTTTCCAATAAGCAGGTCTTCTTCCTGAAGTTCTGGAGGTTCTCCTTTTGAGTCTTTGTTCTAGTTGGTGGCTCTTCCCCGTAGTTTTGGGGAGGTTCTCCTTTTGAGTCTTGGACTTGTTGGAACGTTTTTCTCCGGTAGGTTCATTAAGGTGTTTGGTGGTTGCTGTGGTGTTCCAGGTTGTGCCAGGGTCCAGGTTCCTGTTGCTAGGATGTTCGTATGGTTGCTACAGCGTCCCAGCTGCTTCCTAGTGTGCTGCTTGATGGTTGCTAGGTTTTCACGGACGGGGTTCTCTGTGTGAGGACGTAGCTGGGATCTGGTGGTTGAGCCTGACTGTCGTGCTCATCTCTCTCTAATCTGCCTCTTCTCTCACAGTTCTGACGGTGCGTCGGTGGTCAGACATTCAGAGATGAACGGGTTCGGACTCCTCCTGTAACTCCTCCCACTGCAGGTGAGCCGGTCTAGAGGGCCGTCGTTCTCGTATTCGGCTCCGGTTGTAATCGATTGGACCGTGCTCACGGTGTTGAGTTAGCTCTGAGTTTGGGAACAGGGGATAACCGCCTGTTTTACAGACGACAACAGCACAGCAGAATGGACGAGCCTGACCTGTTCAGACCCAAAGCCCTGCCGGAAGATACGAACTTGACCACTGTTGCTGCTGATAATGGCATCAGTGTTGAAGGTGAGGAACCAACACCCTGCTGTCTGATGATGTTATTGTTATTATTATTATTATTATTATTATTATTATTATTATTATTGGTTTCAGTTTATATAGCTGTGTACTCAATGCAAATGTTTGACCAAACCTTTAGCCCCACCCAATCAGCATATAGCCCTTTAGCCCCGCCCACACGGGCTACAGTTATTAGGATTCTTTCATCTCAAGTGATTTTTGAAGGAGTCTCAATGCAGGTTAGCCAATCAGAACAGAGCTCATTACCATATCTCAGTGTTAAAGGTTGTGTGTGTGTGTGTGTGTGTGTGTGTGTGTGTGTGTGTGTGTGTGTGTGTGTGTGTTTAGATGACCTGTACTCCGCCCTGAGAGAGGATCTGGAGGCTGATGCTCGTGACTTTGAGTCTCCTACATGGAGTTTAGCTGTAGACCCGCAGTATCTAAAGGCGTATTCCAAAGAGGCCATTAAGAGACAGGACATCATCCACGGTGAGTGTCTCAGTCTGACCGAGCACGTTTACGTGGGGGGGGGGGATGTTGTTTTGGTGATGATGAATGGGTGTGTGTAAAGGTTAACTGATTGTGAAAGAGCTGGCTTTATTCCCAAGGTGAGGAGTTTCTGTGAGTTTTGCAGTGTTTTACCCTGAACCCAGTCCTGTACTAGTCCTGTAATCACCACCTCAAAAGTTCCACATTCAATTCTAGCTCTGAATACTTTCTTTAGGGGACTCTTTAGGGTTCTAGATCAGTTAGTCATTAGATTGGTAGATCATTAGGAATCAGCAGATTTCTCAGCCATTCAAATAAGATCGCTGGCCTCCTGATAATTGTACAAAATGCAGGGTTAATATTCTCCACAAGGGGGAGACAATGGCAACAGTTTAAAGGGAAAGCGGGGGACAAACTCCCACAGTTTAGAAGCATATCAACTTCAGCTCACAGTGAGAGCTAAACAGGCTCAAGTACAGCTTTAAACATGGTGGAGGTAGCTTCACACGCTGTCTCAGCTCGCAGTGAGAGCTCACCAGGCTAAAGTACAGCTTTAAACATGGTGGAGGTAGCTTCACACACTGTCTCAGCTCGCAGTGAGAGCTCACCAGGCTAAAGTACAGCTTTAAACATGGTGGAGGTAGCTTCACACACTGTCTCAGCTCGCAGTGAGAGCTAAACAGGCTAAAGTACAGCTTTAAACATGGTGGAGGTAGCTTCACACGCTGTCTCAGCTCGCAGTGAGAGCTCACCAGGCTCAAGTACAGCCTTAAACATGGTGGAGGTAGCTTCACACACTGTCTCAGCTCGCAGTGAGAGCTAAACAGGCTAAAATACAGTTGCAGTGGTTTATATGAAGTGAAGGGTCTGAAACTATATTGATTGCTGATAACCCGTATTGTAAGTACACTGACTGAGGGTCCTGCTGTGGTCGACGTTTAGAGCTGATCCAGACGGAGATCAATCACGTGCGGACGCTGAAGCTGCTGCTGCGTGTGTATTGCCACGAGGTGCAGAACTCTCTGCAGAGGGACGAGATTCAGCAGGAGCGTCTCTTCCCGCGTCTGGGCCACCTGCTGAGGGAACATGTGCACTTCCTGAACCGATTCAAGCAGCGCCGCCGGGAGTCCCTTGAAACGGGCAGCCAGCAGAACTACACCATAAACAGGATAGGAGATATCCTCGTGGCTCAGGTACCACCACGCCTCAGCTTAAAGAGCACAAGCCACGCCCCCAAACAGTTCAGAAGAATGCGTATTTAGACACCAAGCTCCAAAACAAGTAGTTTTGAATTCCTCATGGTTGTGAGGTCACAACCAAGCTTAGTGATTGATTGATTGATTTATTAGCTTGTAGCAGTCTAGACTCCCTGCCCTCAGCCAACAGCTGTCTCGCCCCACCCCTTTGGCCTCCAGCTAAGTGGCCCCACCCATTAAACTCCAGCAGTCTAAACGTACCCTTTGCCCTACAGCCACCTAAACCCACCCCTTCGGACACCGCCCCCTTTTCTTCTGTACAATGTCTATGAAGAACCATTTAAGCATCCAGATGATTCTTTATATTGTCCTGGATCTCTATAGAGCCATTGCCTTCGCTAAAGAACCCTTAAAGAACCCGTGTTGTTAGAGGGTACAGATCTGACTCATTTTAAGAGGCTAAGAAATCTGCTAATCATAAATCAAGCGTCAGTCTCTCAGAGCTCCTCCAGGTCTTCTGGATTTTTGGCAAATTGATGTGGATTAGAGCTATGTGCTTGATAAAGGTGTGTGTGTGTGTGTGTGTGTGTGTGTGTGTGTGTGTGTGTGTGTAGTTTTCAGATGAGCTGAGGAAAAGGCTACTGGATGGTTACGGTGTGTTCTGCAGCTGCCACACTGACGCGGTGAACTACTACAAAGATCTGATGCAGAACCACAAGAAGTTCCAGAACCTAATGCGAGTGAGTGCTGGAGTATTATTCTGCTGTGTTATTATTATTATTATTATTATTATAAATTAGAGCACAGAAGAGAATCTGCAGTTAAATGCAGTCAAAATAACAAACTCTGATGTTCTAATAAACAGAAAATTGGTCAGATGGCGATCGTGAGGAGATTAGGCATGCCGGAGGGGATCCTCCTCATAACGCAGCGCATCACAAAGTACCCGGTTCTGGTGGAGAGACTCATTAAGAACACTGAAGGTAAGTAATTAGCGTTCTGTCCGTGTATCTGTGGCCCTGTGTGCAGCCTCCATGTGCAGACCATCACATGCAGTATGTGTGTGAGCACTAGGGGGCAGCGTACAGATCAGAGCATTCCAAAACTCAAGAGGAGACTCCCTATAGGAATCCTCACGCCAAGGATTTACTAACATAGGGTGCTGTAGTGTCCTGCATCGCCCTCTCGCACACAGACCGCTCAGAAGTCCAGAAGTTTCTGAAGCTCAGTGTGGTTTTTTGGGGGTTTTTTTTGTGTGTGTGCGTGTGGTTGTCCTGTCTCTGCAGTTGGGACGGAGGAGCACCAGGACCTAGTGTGCGCTCTGGAGCGGATCAAGGAGACCATATCTCAGGTGGACGAGCAGGTGCATCACTACGAGAAGCTGCGTGAGCTGGTTTCCCGGCTGGAGCCCAAATCTCAGGGCAGGATGAGCAACGGGCAGGTTGTCCGCCGGGAAGACCTCCTTCAGCATGGCCAGAAGCTGCTGCGTGAAGGTCTGCTGAGCTGGAGGGCGCAGAACCGGGCCAAAGGTGAAGGACTTTCAGAGGTTAAAGATGTTGAAGGTGGTGCTAGGCCTGAGCTTCTACGTTTATCAAACCTGGCCTGTAAAATGTGCCGTTTCTGTCCCTCAGACGTGCTCGTGGTGCTGATGTCCAATCTGCTGCTGCTGCTCCAGGAGAAGGACCAGAAGCTGATCTTCGCCTCTCTGGTGAGCACACACCGTTCCTCTGACCTGACTCGGGCGGGGTGTTCAGGTCCTCTGGATGTGATTTCTAATGAGGAGCAGTTGGAGTGTGTGTGTGTATAGGGTGTGTGTGTGTAATGTGTGTTGGTTCCTCAGGACGGGAAGCCCGCAGTGCTCTCTCTGCAGCAGCTGATCGTGAGGGAGGCAGGTCACAGTGACCGACTGATTTATCTGATCTCCACACCCGACGAGAAAGCGGAGATGTACGAGTTGCACGCCTCCAGTAGAGAGGAGCGCACCGGCTGGGCCAGGCAAATCTGGCAGGCCATCGAGAGGTGAGTGACTGGGGTTTAATCACTGTCCTGCTGAAAGGTGGAGGTCCTCATTCATCCGTCCTTCAGTTTCAACAGGAAGCCCAGTCCCCACCACATTATACTGCCCCCACTACCATTACACTATATGGACAAAAGTATTGGGACGCCTGCTCACTAATTAATCTACTGTCCAGAGAAGAAGACTTTCTAATAGATCTGTGTGTGACAGAAGTGTCCCTCACTTTCGCCCTGCAGTTCATCACATGTGACTGAGGAGGATGAGGAGGAGCTCATGGATCAGGAGGAGTTCTACTCTGAGAGGCTCAGGACCTATCACGGTAAGGAGCTGTGGGGAAGCGGAACACACAGGGTTACAGTGCTGGAGAACAACAGCTAATGAACATAAATAGTTTGTAATTAAGTGTGTGTGTGTGTGTGTGTGTGTGTGTGTGTGTGTGTGAGCAGAGAAGCTGTGTATGATTGACGCTCAGATTGCAGTGTGGCTGGAGCACAAGCTGAGACTGTCCAGTGAGGTCTCTGAGAGCCAGACAGAGAGCCAGACGGACACCCTGCCTCTGCCCAAACGCCTCCTGCTGAACAGCACCGCCACTGAGCTCCTGCAGGGGGCAATAGCAGACGGTGAGCATCAGTGAGGTCAGGTGTACTATACATGTGGAATGGTTCTGGGATGTAAAATCTTCCTATACATTTGAGTTATATATTATATCTATACGCTGCTTTTCTGCCCGTCCTCAGTGGAGAGTCTGCAGAACCTGCTGGTCACTGCTGAGAGTGACCCTCCTCCTACCCCAGCTATAGAGAGTGCGGACACAGGGCTACCGTCCAGAAGAGCCAGCACCACCACAGGCTTCACTAAAAGTAAGTAGGCACTTGTGTCCAAATATTTGTGGACACTGCTTCGAATTAATGCATTCAGCTACTTTAAGATTTTACAGCTTTCAGAGCTTCTAGTCCTTGTAGAGAAGAAGTACTGCCAATAGAATAGGACCCTCTGGAGCAGATCAACATCATGACCCTATTGGCACCATGCTGCCTAATGCCAGGCGTGGGCTAGAGGGGTATAAAGCCCCCCAGCATTGAGGAGCTGTGGAGCAGTGGAAGAACTGTGTTCTCAGTAATGATGGTGGAGGAGCTCCATCCAGTACTTTTGGGATGTGCTGGGGATGATGAGGTGGGGTGGTGATCATCATCCAACATCCTGACCTCACTAACGCTTTTTTTGCTGGATGCAATCAAATCCCTGGTCCGTTGTTGTTGATGACCAGAGGTGCCTGAACCGTTGCATCTGACTGTATCCTGTATTACTGCCCCGTGTCAGATTGAACTGAGTGTACTTGTTGTCTCTGGGCTGTTTGTCGCAGGTGAGGAATGGTTGCAGGATGGTTCTAAGGAAAGGAACCAGAGACCCAACTCTGATCCACTGCTGAGGGATCTCTTCCTGGACAGCCTGGAGCTTTCTGTAACTCCTCCTCCTCCTCCTTTATGAACCAGTGTCTTTATCTGTGCTCTGCTGCAGCTGCTCTAATGCCTGGCTTGTTTTCTCTGCTGCTGTTAGGCTGATGATGAGGCGGCTCCTGTGTGGTACTCTCCTCCACCTCGCGTCCCCAAAGCCCAGGTGAGAACCGACACCAGGCCACATTCAGAAAACGCAGAAGACCCAGACCCACTGAGCCCAGTTCATATCACCACACCATCACACACAAAAGCACATGTGGCTGATCCTGACCGCACAGTAAACTCCACCATGCGTCTGTTCTCCCCACAGCTGTTCGATACAGTGGCCAGACTGAAGCAGAAGCTCTACAGCTATCAGGTAAAGTGGGCATGAAGGGTTTGTAAGGCTGCTGTTTCCAAATTTACGGGCTTTGTCCACAGCTGCAGTCCTTCTGAAAAAAGCTGCATGAGCCAAAAAAACGGGTGCTTGATATTAAACACGGTCGACTTATTTACTGCATTTTACTGGACGACTGATTAGCCAATCCCTGCTCATGCGAACTCCCCCGATCACTGGGAGGGTGAAGACTAGCGTGTGTCTTATAGTAGCTGAATGCATTCTTTAGACGGGATGTCCACAAACTTGTGGACATGTAGTCTAAGTTAAAAACAAAGTGGCCATAAATTCCCTTATCTCTGCTGCTGACTGACATCACTGATTACAGTGAACTGCTCACTGAAGGCTTTCTTGATACTGATCCTGTGTGTGTGTGTGTGTGTGTGTGTGTGTGTGTGTGTGTGTGTGTGTGTGTGTGTGTGTGTGTGCTCTGCTCTGCTCTGCACAGGCTGTGATAACTCAGCAGGACACCGAAGTGGAGCTCCTCCGTGCCGCCCTGGCTGAGCGCCCGGCCCGTTACCGTGGAAACGGCCTCCTCGCCCAAGAGAAGCAGCGCCACCTGGAGAAGCAGCGCGAGGAGCTGCTGCAGCTGCAGAAGGTCTACACCAACCAGAAGCAGGAGCAGGCCGAGTGGGAGCAAACGCGCCAGCACTACCTGCTGGAGCACCAGATGCTGGAGCAGGCACTCAGGCAGAGGGAGGAGGAGTGCAATAAGGCGGAGGCAAGGCTGGCGGAGGAGCGCGAGGCCCTGGGACTCGCTCGGGACGCGTACCAGAATGACCTGGAGAGGCTGCGGGACTCCACCCGCATTGTGGAGAAGCAGAAGGAGATGCTGGAGCAGCAGCTGAAGAAATACAGGAAACCCAACACCATCTCCAACCCTGGATCCTCTTTCCACCAGAAGCTGCCTCAGGTACACATGGAGGGTATACTGATGTTCCAGGTGGTTGCTATGCAGTTGCTGTTTGTGTGTCCACAAACATTTGGACACTTGGTGTAGATGCTAACGTGTTTCTAGGTGGTGGCTGTGGGATCCTGTATGTGGAACTAGTGTACTAGCATCAGGATGAGTTTAGAGGGGTGCAGTATGTTCAGACCTTCTCCTCCCCCCCGCAGGCCCCCCCGCTCTCCTCAGCAGACGACTTCTTCATCAACACTAAACTCCACGTCAGGCCCAGCCTGTCCCAGGCCAACTTCCAAGAGCGCCCCCCTCAGGTGCCTCCACGCAAAGAAAGCATTATGGTGTCTCCTGTTAAACCGGACGTCCCCATCCAGCTGGTCAGCACTACCAACCAGGCGCTCAAACCCAGCTCTGTCCAGCAGCAGATCCCCACCAAACTGGCCGCCACCAAGGGCCGGGACAAAAGTAGCAAGGTCAAGAGCTCCCACCAGCGCACCAACAGCGCAGGTCAGCCACGCTCTCGCACCCCACTGCAGTCAAGCCTCGCTCAGAGCCGGGCAGGAGAAGGGGAGATGTTGTCCAGCTGCTGTAATGGAGCTTCTCCTGTGTTTCAGCTTCTATCGAAGTGTCCGCCGTGATTCCCATCAAAGTGGGAAAAGAGGGAGGAAGTCTGAAAGCCAAGAGAGCAACCAGTCCCCGCCCACTTCCTGCAGGTAATGGCAAAACCACGTATCGTTAGTTAGCACTATGCGAACTGCTGGGGTGTAAGGGGTCTTGGTTTGGTGTGCAGGTTGGTTCACGTCACAGTTCGGACCTCGTGGTTCGGTATGATGCGTTCACCTAGTGTTGAAGAGCGCCCCCTTGAGGTAGCTTGTAGGCATTAGTATGTTTCCACACACCCTACTACTGTCGAACAGGGCTGACTCCCCGTCCTCGTACCCTAACCGCATGTACAGTGTAGATGGGTGCTACAACCCTTCGTCCACTGTCACAGTCCTATCAGAACATTAGGACCACCCCTGGTTTGGAACGTAATTGTATGATGAACGAACCAATAGAAATGCTCCAAAATGTTTATCATATGAATATGTATATGTTTATATTAATATCAGATTGACATTGATGTTCATAAAAAGTTTTATCTCTGCAGGGTGTGTGTGTGTGTGTGTATAAAATAATAATAATAAATTAGATAAATAAATAATTAAAAAATGATGAATAATTTAAATGATTACACAACAAATATTAATCTTAATGCACAGTTACTGTTAATTTGCAGTAACAGAAATGGATATGAACTGTGCTGTAAAGTTTATATCCCTGATATTTGGGCTTTTCCCCCCCCTTCAGATCTGTACACCCCTCCAGAGCAGCTGCTGAACATGAAGCCCCCCTCACGCTCCAACACACACTCCGCCCGGAAGCCCGGCCATGGGTCAGATCCTAAGCAGCCGGAGCATCGCCGGGAGAAGGCCAGCAACAGCAGGGAGGACATTTTCTACTTGTAGTCCTGAACTGAACCGCAGCGCCCGCAGGCCTGGCCTTCACCGGGGGGACGGGGTCCTCAGCTCTGGTGTTTCACAGGCAGGTTTAAAGAGCACTGCAGCGCAACCGGACACCACTCTGACCCCCTGGGGATCACTCTGTAGCTTCGTGTGCAGGATCAGCAGCTGTATTCGGGAGCTGCGCTGCTGTGAATAAGTGTGTGTGTGTGTGTGTGTGTGTGTGTATATATAGAGTCGTTCAGGGAGCTTGGAGCAGTACTTCAGTGAAAATGATGGGATTATTAGATGAAGAGTTTTAACCGGGTCGTGCTTTTATTTTGAAACCCTGCGGCCTTTTACAGGAAGTCTGCGGCTGCAGCGCACGGATTTGTATATATTGGGAGTTTCTGTAAATATCAGATAATAATCCGGCTGCAATCCGGGGTTGATGAACAGAACTGGACCAGTGAGGTCACGGTGTTCTGCTGCTGAGCGCTGTGTTCGGGACTTTAATGATGAGCTTATTTAAGGTTCTGATCCGACTGAGGGCTTCATGTAGTTTATGGTACTGTTGTACTGGAAGGCTTTAGAGTTTCGAACGCTGTGATTCTGTGCTCAGGAGAAATAAACAGGAGAGACCCTCGGGCCGAGCCGTTTTCTCTGCAGGTGGGCGACGAGGAACAGCAGGGCACTGAGACCCTGGGGCCTCGACTGGGGTGTTTCTGAAGGGCTCGTTCACAGAAACCCCACATTTTGTTTATTTTAATAATGTTCACAATGTTTCAAAAGTACCGCCCACTCACAGCCCAGTGTTTGTGATGTCACAAAACCACACATTTACATACGCCCCTGCAGCTCAGAGCAGTTTAGCCCCGCCCATTCCTGCTAAAGTTTCGGCCCCGGGTGCATTTTGAATGAAGCCTGACCACTCAGAGCAAAACTCATTTACCTACAGTCTTAAAGGCTCCGCCTGTTTAATTCTAAAGGAGGAGAAAAAAGTTAAGAATTAAAAATGCTGACCGCCTTGCCCCGCCCACTTTGTCTCCTGCCCTTTAAAATGACCCGCTTTGTCCCCGCTGCTGTTTAAAATGACCCGTAGTGGAATTAGGGCTCCTTAATATTTGAGGGGATGAAGGGGGAGCGGTGGGACCGCCGGTGTGAGTTTAGCTGCAGTTTAACCCTCTGTGGTGCAGATTAGCAGATTAGCTGCTAACAGTCGACTGAAGGAGAGAAGCCGAGCCGCTGGTCTGAATGAACTGTTCCTTTATTGAGTGCAAACTTTAAACAACCCCCCCCCCTCTCTCTCTCTGTAACAGATAAACATGTCGAACGCCCGTCTTATAAAACGTGCAAACGTGGCTCTCCAGGCTAAAAAAATCTTCAAAAATAAAAATCATGAACTTCACGACCGGGTAAAAGTCTCGACTCGACCGTAGAGTTTAGAGTCCTGCCGTTAGAAATGTGAATTCATTTTTATTGTATTATTTTTAATTTATTTTTTTAGAATTGGAATCAGACTCTGAAACTGAATTGAAATCAATGTGGGATGATTGGCAGAACCAAACTAGAAGAAAAAGGGAAAAATCTGACCAATTAATAAAATTTCAATTTGTCAAAAAATACAAAATTTCAGTTTCAGTCTGTCAGCTTTAGTCAAACAGTTAAAACCTGACAATTTGTACATTTTTAAATTCCAGCAAAAAATTAAAAAATGGTCGATTTTAATCAAGAATTAATTTCAATTTCAAAAAATAATATAATAATTATTTCAATTTCAGTCAATAATTTTAATTGAAATCTGCCAATTTGCCGGTTTCATTCATCTTTAGGTCAAAAAAAAAAAAAAATCAAAAATCTGTTAAATTAATTCTAAAATTCAATTTCTGGTTCAGATTCGGTTTCACATTTGCAACATCAGGATCCGAACTCCACCAAACACACGCTTCCACACAGGGCCGCGCTGGAGGCGTCTCTCTCCGTCTCCACTGTGCTTGTAGTTTAGCTTCTCTGAACAGCGTAGTAAACGGGTCTGGCGTCCGACCACCGCTCAGAACCCAAACCATAGAAAAGTACCCACATACAAACGTTCTACCACTGAAATGACTGAACAGAACCTAAAGGAGAACATGTGCTGCGGTTCTGCGTGGAGACCACCGGGTGTCTTTATTTATTTATCTATTTTAAAGCCGCACGAACATTCAGTCCATCGGCACGATTAAGGCCAAAACCCAAACGCAACAGAAAGTCTAAAACTGTTTCAATTTCGGATCAGTGGGGTTTTCTAAGAGCTAATGGACGGCTGGAAATTTCAAGTCCGGGAAGTGAAAATCCGCCCCAGGATTTTGCTCCAACTGCCTGGGTAGCTCTGCTGCAGCTATTCTGCATCCTGGAGCGGATTTTGCCCCGGCACCTGTAGAAGAAGTAGTACTGCCAATAGAATAGGACTCTCTGGAGCAGATCAACATCATGACCCTATTGGCTCCATGCTGCCTAATAATGCCAGGCGTGGGGTAGAGGGGTATAAAGCCCCCCCAACATTGAGGAGCTGTGGAGCAGTGGAGGAGCTTCATCCAGTACTTTTGGATATGATGAGTTGTCCCTAACGCTAAACTGAGGATTGCTGGAGTGAATCCCGGGTCATTCTGCCTGCCAGCAGGAGCCGGAGTCTGAGGGGGCACAGCAGGTTTGTAGATGTGCTTCTAGGTCTCTGTTAGCGTCACATGTGTTGGAGGAGACGTGTGCTAGTGCTAGTCCACCCAAGAGTGGGCGAGTTGGCATGAGCAGGGATTGGCTAATTATTGGCCAAACACCCAAAACAACATTTGGGTGAACTGACATCTAGTGCTTGTTAGCAGCGTTAGCCTCGTCGCTGCTTCCTTAAAGATCTAGACTGGAAGGGAGGTAAACAATACATGTTCAGACACATGAAAGGGGGGGGGGGGGGTCTCGATTGTAACACAGCTTTTTAAAGTGCTAATCAAACCCCCCAATCAAAGCTCGAGAGTTCAGAGAGTTCGATGCGTCGTTTGTCTGATCCCTTTGCTTCTTCAGTTCCTGATAGCACCATGATTTTAAAGGGTACTTGGGTACTGCAGTACTGTTACAGCTGAACCAAGGAGGGGGGGAGGAGGGGGGAGGGGAGGGGAGGGGGGTGAAGCTGGGTTTTCCAGGGAGTCGGGCTGAACTCTTGGCGCTGGTCAGAGGACGAAGGTCTAGCTGCACTGCTCACAAATGATGTCTGATTGCTAAGGTAGGGAAAGAACACGCTGCAGAGTCAGCTGACCAGAACCCTCCGTCTGTCTGTACTGATGAAGATGATGACGATGGTGATGCACGGTGCATGATTTAAAACCAACCCGCTCTTACGCGTCCCCCCGGTTCCCCCTGGTTCCCCCCGGTTCCCCCTCTCTCGGCGAGCGCACTGAGATGATTGTAATGCTTGTCCGTGGAAAATCGAGAACGGAGGAAGAGGAGGATGAAGAAACCGCCGTCCCTTTAGTCCCTCACTCGGATTTATTGGCTGGTTCTTCTGTAAGGTGGGAAACCTCCTCTTCCTCCTCCTCCTCCTTCTCCTTCTGGGCTGCTGGAGGCGGGTCTGGACTCGGACTGGTTGTCACTTCAGAGATGTGTGGCTCGGGGTCTGCTGCGGTTTCCTCTGTGGGCGGAGCTGGAGTCTGAGTGCAGTTGATTGGTGCCATGACTAGAGGAGGAGGCTGAGGAGGAGACGAAAGAAAGAGGTCAGATGTCAGTGAGAAACAGCAGGGGGCGCTGTGGCTGTTTTAAAGATTCAGCCAGAATGAATCAATCATTCATGCCTGTTGGGAGCAGCCTGACAAAAGTATTGGGACACCTGCACACATTAATACCCCTCTAGTCCTCGCCAATAGGGTCATGATGTTGATCTGCTCCAGAGAGTCCTATTCTATTGGCAGTACTTCTTCTCTACAGGGACTAGACCAGCTGTGTGTGTGCATTTGCACATCTGTGTCAGCAATGGGTGCAGCTTAAAGTAGCTGAATGCGTTAGATTAGAGGGGGTGTCCACAAATGAAATAATATATATGATTATTTTTTGATTAATCAGCTGATTTTAGACAACCAATGCATAATGCAGCAGGAATGGACGAGCTCGCCCAGTGAACATATTTAATCACTTTTTATTCTGTAAAAAGATTCTTTATTCAAAAGTTTAATCTTCATCTTAACTGTGTGATTAGAGACAGACCAACACAGACAGATAAACCCTGAAGTGACACACAGGAAAAAGAGGGAAGCACCCACAGTGAAAATGAGCGAGAGAGGGAGAGAGAGACCGAGAGAGAGAGAGACATGTGGGTTTTACTCAACTGTGATGCTAGTTACTGTATAAAACTCTAGAACT